>NW_012101707.1:184740-193731 GCF_000951045.1 Mandrillus leucophaeus
TGAATCTACACATCAAAAAGCAGTTTCACTGATAGTTTCTTTCTAGTATGTATGTGGGGATATTTGGTTTTTCCTCATAGGCCTCAATGGGCTCGGAAATATCCCTTTGCACATTCTACAAAAAGAGTGTTTCAAACGTAGTGAATCAAAAGAAAGGTTGAACTTGTGAGATGAATCTGCAGATCACAAAGCAGTTTCACAGATAGCTTCTTTCTAGTTTTTATCTGGGGATATACTGGTTTTCCCCATAGGCCACAATAAACTCCCAAATGTCCGTTTGCAGGTTCTGCAAGAAGAGTGTTTTCAACTTTCTGGATCAAAAGAAGGGTTTAACTCTGTGAGATGAATCCACACATCACCAAGAAGTTTCAGAGATAGCTTTTTCTAGTGTTAGTCTGGGGATATTCATTGTTTCACCATAGGCCTCAAGGGCTTGTAAATGTCCATTGGCTGATTCTGCAAAAATAATTTTTCCAACATGCTGAATCAAAAGAAAGATTTAACTCTGTGAGATGAATCCACAAATCATAAAGCAGTTTCCTAGATAGATTATTTCTAGTATATATCTACTGATAATCCTTTTTCTCCCATAGGCATCAAGGGACTCCCAAATGTCTCTTTGCACTTTCTACGAAAAGAGTGTTTCCAACCTGCTGAATCAAAAGAAAGGTTTAACTCCATGAGTTCAATCCACACTTCCAAAAGCAGTTTCACAGATAGCTTCTTTCTAGTTTTTATCTGGGGATATTGTGGTTTCCCCACAGGTCTCATGGACTCCCAAATGTCCCTTTGCACATTCTACAAAAAGAGTACTTCCAACGTGCTGAATCAAAGGAAAGGTTTAACACTGCGAGATGAATCCACAGATCAGCATGCAGTTTCACAGACAGTTTTTTTTTCTCATTTTTATCTGGGGAAATTCCATTTTTCCCCACAGGACTCAATGGATTCCCAAATGTCCCTTTGCAGATTTATCAAAATGAGTGTCCACAACCTAGTAGATCAAAGGAAAGGTTTAAATTTGTGAGACGAATCCACATATCACCAAGCAGTTTAACAGATAGCTTCTTTCTAGTTTTTATCTGGGATATATGGCTTTTCCCCATAGGCCTCAATGGGCTCTCAAATATCTCTTTGCAGATTCTACAAAATAAGTGTTTCCAACCTGATGAATCAAAATAAAGGCTTAACTCTGTGAGATAAATCCACACATCACCAAGCAGTTTTAATCATAGTTTCTTTCTGGTTTTTACCTGGGTATATTCAGATTTTCCTCTTAGATGTTAATGGGCTCTGAAATGTCCTTTCACAGATTTTACAAAAAGATTCTTTCCAATCCCCTTCATCCAAAGTAAACTAACTCTTTGAGATGAATCCATGCATCACCAAGTGGTTTCACAGAGAGATCCTTTCTGGATTTTATCTGGAGATATTCTGGTTTTCCCCAAAGGCCTCATTGGGCTCTGAAAAGTCCCTTCGCTGATTCTACGAAAAGAGTGTTTCCAACTGCTGAATCAAAAGAAATGTTTAAATCTGAGAGATGAATCTACACATCACGAAGCAGTTTCAAACATTGCTTCTTTCTAGTTTTTATCTGGAGATATTCAGTTTTTCCCCATATGCATCAATGGACTCTGAAAAGTCCCTTTGTAGATTCTAGAAAAAGAGTTTTTCCAACCTGCTAATTCAAAAAAAAGGTTTATCTCTGTCAGATGAATCCGCATATCACAAGGCAGTTTCACAGATAGCTTCATTCTAGTTTTCATTTTGAGATGTTTGGTTTTTCTCCATAGGTCTCAATGGGCTCTGAGAAAACCCTTTGCAGATTTTGCAAAAAGAGTGTTTCCAACCTCCTGAATCAAAACAAAGGTTTAACTCTGTGAAATGAATCCACACATCTCCAAGTAGTTTTACAGATAGCTTCTTTGAAGATTCTACACAAAGCATGTTTCCAACCTGTTCAATCAAAACAATGGTTTAACTTGTGAGATGAATTCACAAATTCCCAAGCAGTCTCACCTATTGCTTCTTTCTAGTTTTTATGTGGAGATACTTTGTTTTTCCCCATAGGCCTCAAGGGACTACCAAATATCCCTTTGCAGATTCTACAGAAACAGTGTTTCCAACCTTTTGAACCAAAAAAAAAATGTTTAAACTTGTGAGATGAATACACACATCACCAAGTAGTTTCAAAGATATCTTCTTTCTATTTTTTATCTGGGGATATTCGCTTTCTCCCCATATACCTCAATGGGTTCCCAAATGTACCTTTGCAGACACTACAAAAAGAGTGTTTCCAACTGGCTGAATCAAAAGAAAGATTTAAGTCTTTGAGTTGAATCCACGCATCACCAGACAGTTTCACAGATAGCTTCTTTCTAGTTTTTATCTGGGAATATACGGTTTTTCCCCCATAGGCCTTGATGGACTCTCAAATGTCCCTTTGCAGATTCTATAAAAAGAGTTTTTCCAACTGCTGAATCAAAAGGAAGTTTAACTCTGTGAGATGAATCCACATATCTCCAAGCAGTTTCACAGATAACATCTTTCTAGTCCTCATCTGGGGATATTTAATTTTTCCCTTTGGCCTCAAAGGGCTCCCAATTGTCCCTTAGCAGATTCTACAAAACGAATGTTTCCAACCTGGTGAATCAAAAGAAGGGTTCACCTCTGATGGGTGGATCCACACATCACAAATCAGTTTCACAGATAACTTCTTTCTAGTTTCTATTTGGGGATATTCAGTTTTTCCCCATAGGCCTCAAATGACTTTAAATTTTCCCTTTTCTGATTCTACAAAATAAAGTGTTTCCAATCTGCTGAATCAAAAGAAACATTTAACTCAGTGAGATGAATTTACACATAACAAAGCAGATTCACAGAACACTTATTTCTATATTTTATCTGGAGACATTTTGTTGTTCCTCATTGTCCTTAAAGGACTTTCAAATGTCCATTCACAGACAGTACAAAAAGAGTGTTTCCAACCTGCTGAATCAAAAGAAAGTTTTAACTCTGTCAGATGACTCCACATATCACCAAGCACTTTCACAGGTAGCTTCTTTCTAGTTTTCATTTGGGGATATTCTGTTTTTCCCCATAGGCCTCAATGGGCTTTAAAATGTCCCTTTGAAGATTCTACAAAAAGAGTGTTTCAAACCTGCTAAATCAAAAGAAAAGTTTAACTCTGTGAGATGAATTCACATATTACAAAGCAGTTTTAGAGACATATCCTTTATAGATTTTATCTGGTGATATTCTGTTTTCCACCATCAGCCTCAATTGGCTCCCAAATATTTCTCCACAGATTCTACAAAAAAAGTGTTTCCAAAGTGCTGAATCAAAAGAATGGTTTAACTCTGTGATATTAATCCAAACATCAGAAAGCACGTTTACAGATAGCATATTTCTAGTTTTCATCTGGGAATTTTTGTTTTCCCCTAGGCTCCAATGGACTCAAAATAGTCCTTTCATAAGTTCTATCCAAAGTGTTTCCAGCATGCTGAACAAAAAGAAAGCTTTAACTCTATGAGGTTAATCTAAACATCACAAAGCAGTGTCACAGATAACATCTTTCTAATGCTTACCTGGAGATATTTTGTTTTTCCCCACAAGTCTCAATGGGCTTCCAAATGTCCCTTCACTGATTCTACAAAAAGGGTGTTTCCAGTCTCCTGAATCAAAAGAAAGTTTTAACTCTTTGAGATGAATCAATACAACACAAAGCAGTTTAACTGTTAACTTCTTTCTAGTTTTTATCTGGGGATATTCAGTTATTCCACATAGGCCTCAATGGGTTCCCAAATGTCCCTTTTGCAGATTCTATAAAAAGAGTGCTTCCTACCTGCTGAATCAAAAGAAAGGTTTACATCTGATGGATGGATCCACACATCACAAAGCAGTTTCACAGAAAGCTTCTTTCTAGTTTTTATCTGGGAATTTTCGGTTCTTCCCGAAATGGACTTTAAATTGTCCCATTTCAGATTCTACAAAAAAACTGTTTCCAATTTGCTGAATCAAAAGAAATGTTTAACTCAGTGAGATGAATTGACACATCATAAAGCAGATTCACAGAAAACTTGTTTTTAGTTTTTATATGGGGATATTTGGCTTTTCCTCATAGGCCTCAATGGACACTTATATGTCCCATCACAGATTCTACAAAAAGATGGTTTGCAACCTGCTGAATCAAAATAAAGTTTAAATGTGTGAGATGAATCCACACATCATCAAACAGTTTCACAGATAGTTTCTTCCTAGTTTTTATCAGTGGATAGCCAATTTTTTTCCCACAGGCCTCAATGGGTTCCCAAATGTCCCTTTGCAGATTTTACAAAAAGAATATCTCCAACCTGCTGAATCAAAAGAAAAATTTAACTCTGTGAGATGAATCCACATAACACAAAGCAGTTTCAAAGAAGGATTTTTTCTAGTTTTTATCTGGAGATATTCAGTTTGTGCAAAGAGGTGTCAATGGGCTCCTAAATATCCTTTTGCCAATTATGCAAAAAGAGTGTTTCTAACCTGCTGAATCAAAATAAATGTTTACATCTGATGGGTGGATCCACACATTACAAAGCAGCTTCACAGATAGCTGCTTTCTAGTTTTTATCTTGGGACATTCAGTTTTTCCTAAAAGGCCACAATGGACTCCCAAATGTCCCTTTGCTGATTATACAAAAAGCGAGTTTCCAACCTACTGAATCAAAAGAAAAGTTTAACATTGTGAGATGAATCGACACATCACAAAGCAGTTTCACACATAGCTTCTTTCTAGTTTTTATCTGTGGATATTTTGTTTATCCCCATAGGCCTCAATACACTCCCAAATGTCCCTTTGCAAGTTCTACAAAAACAATGTTTCCTATCTTCTGAATAAAAACAAACGTTTAACTCTGGGAATGGAATCCATACATCACAATGAAGTTTCAGAGATAGTTTCTTTCTAGTTTTTATCTGAGGATATTCATTTTTTTTATAGGTCACTATGGACACCAAATATACCGTTGCAGCTTCTACAAAAAGAGGGTTTTCAAACTGCTGAATTGAAAGAAATATTTAATACAAGAAGATGAATTGACACATCACAAATAGTTTCACAGATAGCTTCTTTCTAGTTTTTATTCACAAATTTTACAAAAACAGTGCTTCCAGCCTGCTGAATCAACAGAAAATTTTAAAACTGTAAGATGAATCCACACATGACAATGCAGTTTTGCAGATACCTTCTTTCTAGTTTTCACATGGGAATATTTCGTTTTTCAACATAGGCCTCAATGGGCTACAAAATATCCCTTGTGTATTCTCGAAAAAAAGTGTTTCTAACCTGCTGAATGAAAAGAAAGGTTTAACACTGTGAGACGAATCCACATATCACAAAGTTGCACATAGAGCTTCTTTGTAGTTTTTTTCTGGGTATATTTGGTTTTTCCCCTAGGCCTCAATGATCTCCCAAATGTCCCTTAACAGATTCTACAAACAGAGTGTTTCCAACCTGCAAAATCAAAAGAAAGTTTTACCTCTGTGAGATGAGTCCTCACTTTGGAAAGCAGATTCACAGATAGATTTTTTCCTATTTTTATGTTGGGATATTTGGTTTTCCCCCATAGGAAACAAAGGGCTCAAAAACGTCCCTTTGCAGATTCTAAAAAAGAATGTTTCAAATCTGTTGAATCAAAAGAATAATTTAACTCAATGAGATGAATCCATGCATCAAGAAGTAGTTTCACAGATAGCTCCTTTCTAGTTTTTATCCAGAGTTATTCAGTTTTTCCTCATAGGCCTCAACGAGATCCCAAATGTCTTTTTGCAGATTCTGCATAAAGAGTATTTCCAACTTGCTGAATTGAAAGAAAAATTTAGCTCTGTGAGATGAATTCAAATATCACAAAGCAGTTTCAGAGATAACTTTTTTCTAGTATTTATCTGTGGATATTCAATTTTTCCCCTTAGGCCTCAAGGGGTTTGAAATGTACCTTCACAGATTCTACAAACAGAGTGCTCCCATTCTGTGGAATCCAAAGAAAACTTTAAGGCTATGAGATGAATCCACATAACACAAAGCAGATACACAGAGAGTTTTTTTCTAGTTTTTATCTTGGCATATTCTGATTTCCCTATTGGCCACAATGGAATCCCAAATGTCTCTGCAGATTCTACAAAAAGAGTGTTTCCAACCTACTCAATCAAAATAAAGGTTTAACTCTGTGAGAAAAATCCACAAATCAAAAAGCAATTTCACAGATAGCTCCTTTCTGGTTTTTATCTGGGGATATTCAGGTTTCTTCTGTAGGCCTCAATGATCTCCCAAATGTCCCTTTGCAGATTCCACAAAAAACATTTTTTGCTGAATCAAAACAAATATTTAACTCTGTGAGATGAATCCACACATCACAAAGCAGTTTCACAGATAGATTACTTCTAGTATTTAAATGGGGATATTCAGTTTTTCCCAACAGGTGTCAATGGACTTTCAAATGTGCCTTTGTGAATCCTATAAAAAGAGTATTTCCAACCTGCTGAATCAAAAGAAAGGTTTAACACTGAGAGCTGAATCCACACATCACAAAGCAGTTTCACAGATAGATTCTTTCTAGTTTTTTTGAGGGGATATTTCGTTTTTCCCATGGGTCCCAATGCACTCCCAAGTGTCCCTTTGCAGATTCCACAAAGAGAGTGTTTCAAACCTACTGAATAAAAACAAAGGTTTAATACTGTGAGGTGAATCCACACATCCAAAAGCAGTGTCACAGATTGCTTCTTTCTAGTTTTTATCTGAGGATATCCAGTTTTTCCCTGTGGACCTCAATGGGCTCCCAAATATCCATTTGTAGATTTTACAAAAATAGTGTTTCCAAATTGCTAAATTAAAAGAAAGTTTAACTCTGTCAGGTGAATACACACATCACAAAGCAGTTTCACAGTTGACTTCTTTCTAGTTTTTATGTGGGGATATTCACTTTTTCACCATAAGCCTCAATGAGCTCCCAAATACTCCTTCACAGATTCTGCAAAAATAGTGTTTACAAAGTGCTGAATCAAAGGAAAAGTATAGTTCTGTTAAATAAATCAACAAATCAAAAGGCAGTTTCAAAGTTACCTTCTTTCTAGCTTTATCTGAAGATACTCAATTTGTCACCATAGCCCTCCGTGTGCTCCCAAATATCCGTTTGCAGATTCTAGTAAAGGATGGTTTTCAACCTACTGGATTATAAGAAAGTTTTAACTCTTTGAGATGAATCCACACATCACAAAGCAGTTTCACAGATAACTTCTTTCTAGTTTTTATTTTTGGATATTCACTTTTTCATTATAGGCCTCAATGAGCTCCCAAATATCCCTACACAGATTATGCAAAAACCGTTTTTTTTTAAGCTGGTGAAACAACAGAAAGGTTTAAGTCTATGAGATGAATCCACACATCACAAAGCAGTTTCAGAGACAGCTTCTTTCTACTTTTTACCTGGGGATATTCGCTTTTTCACCTTAGGCCTCAATGAGTTCCCAAATGTCCCTTCGCAGATGCTACAAAAACACTGTTTTCAAAGAGCTAAGTCAAAAAAAGATTTAATCCTATGAGACGAATCCACACATCAAAAACCAGTTTCACAGATAGCTTTTTTCTACTTTTTATCTGGGGATATTTGCTTTTTCACCATTGGCCTCAATTTGTGCCCAAATGTCCCTTCGCAGATTCTACAAAAACAGTGTTTCCAAACTGCTGAATTAAAAGAAAGGTTTAACTCTCTGAGATGAATCCAACGTCACAAGGCAGTTTCACAGATAACTTCCTTCTAGTTTTTAATCTTGGGATATTCACTTTTTCACCATAGGCCCCAATGAGCTCCTAAATGTGTCTTCATAAATTCTGCAAAAGCAGTGTGTTGAAACTGCTGAATCAAAAGAAGTTTTTCCCAGTGAGTTGAATCAACAAACCAGAAAATAGTTTCACAGATATCTTCTTTCTAGCTTTTATATGGAGATATTCGGTTTGTCACCATAGCCCTCAATGTGCTCCCAAATGTCCCTTCGCAGATTCTACGAAAGGACTATTTGCAACCTGATGAATGAAAAGAAAGGTTTAACTCTGTGAGATGAATCCACACACCACAATGCAGTTTCACAGATAACTTCTTTCTAGTTTTTATTTTTGGATATTTGCTTTTTCTCCAAAGTCCTCAATGAGCTGCCAAATGTTCCTTTGCAGATTCTACAAAAAGAGTGTTTGCAACGGGCTGAAACAAAAGAAAGGTTTAACTTTGTGAGATGAATCCACACATCACAATGCAGTTTCACAGATAGCTTCTTTCAAGTTTCTATCTGGGGATATTTCATTTTTCTTCTTAGGCCTCAATGGGCTCCCAAATGTCCCATTGCAGATTCTACCCCAAAAGTGCTATCAGTCTACTGCACCAAAAGAAACCTTTACCTCTTTGAGATTAATTTATACATCACAAAGCAGTTTCACAGTTAGCTTCTTTCTTGTTTTTTCCTGGGGATATTTTGCTTTTCCCCATAGGCCTCAATGGGCTCAAAAATGTCTCCTTGCAGATTCTCCAAAAAGAGACTTTTCAACCTACAGAATCTCAAGAAACATTTAACTCTGTAACCTCAATCCATGCATCAGAAAACAGTTTCACAGATAGTTTCTTTCTAGATTTATATTTTCCTTTAAGCATTGATAGCTCTGAAGTGTACCTTCACAGATGCTACAAAAAAGTGTTTCCAACCTGATGAATCAAAAAAATGGTTTAACACTGTGAGATGAATGCACACATCACAAAACTGTTTCACGGGGGGGCGGAGCCAGATGGCCGAATAGGAACAGCTCCAGTCTCCAACTCCCAGCGCGAGCGACACAGAAGACCGGAGATTTCTGCATTTTCAACTGAGGTACTGGGTTCAACTCACTGGGGAGTGCCGGACGATCGGGGCTGGTCAGCTGCTGCAGCCCGACCAGCGAGAGCTGAAGCAGGGCGAGGCATTGCCTCA
>NW_012101708.1:0-2952 GCF_000951045.1 Mandrillus leucophaeus
GTGTAACAGAATATGAACTTGAGTCTGTGAGGGCAGAATTGTCCTGTACATTTGAATGTCTAATACTGTTTTAAAGAGAATAGTTTTTGTTTTGATGTGACTTTAGCAATTAAGCCTGAAGTTAACTATTTTCATTGTTGTCAGATTTATTGCTAGTGTTATGTTTATAGTAATTTTCATCTTTTCAAGTTAGCAATGCATGGAAATTTGAATTTCTGCCCTTTTTGGAAAAGTGGTCTTTTATTTATCTTTATTTTTATTTATTTATTGTTTTTGGAGACGGAGTCTCAATCTGTCGCCCTGGCTGGAGTGCAGTCATGCGATCTCGGCTCAGTGGAACCTCCGCCTCCAGGGTTCAAGCAATTTTTCTGCCTCAGCCTCCCGAGTGGCTGGGATTACAGCACGCCCAGCTAATTTTTGTATTTGTGCAGAGACGGGGTTTCACCATGTTGGCCAGGCTGGTCTGGAACTCCCGACCTCGTGATCTGCCCGCCTCGGCCTCCCAAAGTGTTGGGATTCCAGGCGTGAGCCATTGCCCCCGGCCTTATCTTTTAATACCATTAAAATAACCCAGTAATCCTACTCCTAGACCTGTGTCCCATAGAAAAAAAAGTTAAACATGAGCGTGTAGTACTAGGGCATTCACTGTAGTACTGTCTGTAGTGTCAAAACGCTGGAAGCAAATTAAATGCCCATTAATAGGGTAATTGATGACTTCAGATATTTCCATACTGTGGAATATTATGCAGTCGTTAAAAAGAATGTTATAACTAATTGCTTTTCCTCTCAGAAGCCCCTCTCTCTTACTAGAGAAAGCTGTTCTCTTTCCTTTCTTCTGCCTATTAAACCTCAGCTCCTAAACTCAGAAAAAAAAAATAAATAAAGAATGTTACACTCTTGACTTGGAGGAACTTCCATGGTGTACATTTAAATAAAAGGTAGTTTTGAAGTGGGATATATTATGTGATCTTAATTTCATAACACAAAGGAAAACATATATAGATCTGTAGATAAGGATATATGGATATGGAGTAGAGAAAAGCAAAAGACTCAAAACTCACAGAGAATTTTTGAGGAAATGTATAGGTAAAAATCTAAGAAGGCTACAGTCAAGGACTTGAGGCCAGAAGACATCCCATCAAATCTGAGTAAAACTAGCGCAGTGTGGGACACAGAAATTCTAATATGCTACCAAAATTACTTATGAATTGCTACCAGTTCCTAGAAGGGAAAACTGAGGACTGATTTTTGCATTTTCAGTGTATATAATAGTTTAGAATTGTTAAAAAATGAACAGATGGGCTGTACTTGGTGGCTTATGCCTGTAATGCTAGCACTTGGGGAAACCGAGGTGGGAGGATAGCTTGAGTCCAGAGATTGGAAACCAGCCTCGGCAACATGTTGGAGCCGCATTTCTACAAAAAACACAAAAATTATCCAGACGTGGCAGCATGTACCTGTAGTCCCAGCTGCTGGGGTGGATCATCTAAGCCTGGGGGAAGTTGAGGCTCCAGTGAGCCATGATCCTGCCTCTGTACTCCAGCAGGGACAGAATAAGACCTTGTCTGAAAAGTACAAAAACTAAAAATGAATGAGCAACTAGCTCTGGCTTTCATGATTTGTGCTTATAAATTTTTTTATAATGCCCTGATTCCCATTATATGATGTATTTGGATAAATACCTGTCATCCTGTAAATTAAAGGATTAAACTGATAAGAGCAGAAAACAGAAATTAGCACACTAGTTGATCTAGCTGAGATATAGTGCCTGTGCATCAGGTGCTCCATGAATATTTGTTGGATGAATAAATGATCATAAAACTATATAAAAATGAAGAAATAACAGAAAAAAAATAATTTGTTCTATATACATCCCATGAATGAGATTGAGTGGGTTAATAGAATCCTTTCCATCTCAGAATGTTCTGGAAAGTCTTGAGTAAAAGACTTAAAATAATTCTACTTTGTGCCGAAAGAAGGATTGCTGACTTTTGAAGGTGCTTTTTGAGTCTTTAACATTCTTTACTAATGTATTCCCCAAAGTTAAAAAATTCTAGTTAGATTTTAAAAAATAGTTCTTTAACATTGGAAAAACAGTTTTGTTGAGGTATAATACACATACCATAAAATTTACCCAGTTTAAGTACATCGTTTGATCAGTTTTAGTAAATTTATATAGTTGCACAGCTGTCATCAGAGGCTACTTTTAGAACATGTCCGTCATTCCAAAAGGGTTCCTTGTGTCACTGGAATTGCTGGGTTGTACTGTTTAAGTATTTGTTTAAAAAAAGAGAAAAATCTGCCTAACTTCTGCAGACTATATACCAGTTAACATTTCCATGAACAATGCATGAGGGTTGTGATTTTTCCCCATCCCTGTCAACACTTGGTTTGTCAGTTTGTTTTTATGTAGCCATTCTAGTGGATGGGTAGTGATGGCATATGGTGGTTTTAATTTGTATTTCTTTCATGAATAATGATATTGAAGAATTTGTATATGTTTATTTTCCACGCATATCTCTTTGATGAAATGTCTCTATACATATTTGTGCATTTTAAAATCAAGATCATTAACCAAAACAACAAATAAGTATTCTCTTTTATTTTGAGGATTAATTTTTGTTGTTGTGAAATATACACCTAATATACCTGTAAAAGAGTGATTAAAATGTTGTATGTATGCTTTAAAGGATAATATAGTGGAAACTTGTGTTCCTACTGCGGCGGGTTAGGAAATGGGTCATTAATAACTTTGAAACCTCCTAAATGCCTCTCTCCTGCGTTTTCCTTCCTCCACATCAGATGTAGTGTTTCTTCAATTTTCTCTTAATGTTTTGTATTTTCATAGTTTTACCATATATATTTTATATATATCCTTAAACAATATATTAGTTTTTAAAATGTGTTATTAACCTTCAGTTTATTCATTTTTTCTACACTGTGTAGTATCCT
>NW_012101708.1:4672-5917 GCF_000951045.1 Mandrillus leucophaeus
CTCCCAAATAACTGTCCTTTCTTTGTTGGTAATCTGGTGATATATTTTATTGTTTGGCTGCTTTTAAGAGCTGCTTCTTGTCTCTGGTGCTGTTCATTATGCTTTATCTAAGTATGTATTTATTTTCATTTAACCTGGTCAGGATTTGTTGAGTATCCAGAAACTAAGGATTGGTGTTTCTCATTACATCTGGAAAAATTTCAGCCATTATTTTTGCTTATATTGTGGTATGTCATAGGAAGATGATAAAATAAAAATTAATTTGATGGTTTTCTATGAGGTTATAGTGTAAAATAACTATCTCCGTTTTAGCATTGAGTGCTAGACAGTTTCTGTGTAGATGACCTCATAAGCTTCCTTTTATCAAACAGTGATCACTTTTTTGGTTTGCCTGCTGAGAAGTATGGCATCAAGTGTAATACTAATATGAGGTGTTTAAGAACTTAGTATATTTCTTATGTACATTTTACTATATACTATAATTATACATTAAAAATACACATTGTAAATATAAATATGCATAATACATTGTTAATTGTTTGGATACCAAAAGTATGACTTGACATTTGTTTTTTAAACCATATTCAAAATAACTCTGTATCAGAATATGGATTTAACGGATTAAATTGCATAATTGGTGAGCTACTGATTATTCTTGTTATTTGGATGCTTCTTTAAGTTAGCAACTTTATATTGTGGTCCTTCAATATAGACTACTTATTTCATTTCAGAGAACTCAATTTCCTGCATCTACTGAGTCTCAAAACCCCAGCAGAAAAAAGGTCTGTATGCAATTTCATTGTATGTGTATATTTGCACAGGGTTCTCTCTCTCTCTCTTTTTTTTGGAGACAGAGTCTCACTGTCGCCCAGGCTGGAGTGCAGTGGCACAGTCTTGACTCACTACAACCTTTGCCTCTGGGGCTCAAGCAGTTCTCCTGCCTCAGCCTCTCAAGTAGCTGGGATTACAGGCATACGCCACCACACCTGGCTAACTTTTGTGTTTTAGTAGAGATGAGGTTTCACCGTGTTTGCCAGGCTGGTCTTGAACTCCTGATCTCAGGTGATCCGCCCACCTCGGCTCCCAAAGCGTTGGGATTACAGGTGTGAGCCTCCGCGACGGCCAGGTTTCTCTCTCTTGTTGATTCTCTTTTCTATTCTATATGATTTCAAAATGAGTGTTGGGAAAAGAAGTAATAGTCTAAATGTTCTGTCACATCTAGCTTTTATTTAATAGAGTTATTAG
>NW_012101708.1:8523-10130 GCF_000951045.1 Mandrillus leucophaeus
GTCCATTTCTAGAAGTGTTTCATCATTCCAAAGAGAAGCACTGTACCCAGTAAGCAATAAATCTCCACATCCTCTTGCCTCCCCAGATCCTGGTAATCTCCATTCTATTTTCTGTATCTATGAATTTGACTATTCTAGGTTTTTCATATAAGATGAATCATACCATATTTGCCCTTTTCTGTCTGGCTTATTTGACTCAGCATTTTCAAGGTTCATTCATGTTGTAGCATGTATCAGAATTTCATTCCTTTTTAAGGCTGAAAAATATTCTAGTGTATGTATATATCCCATTTTGTTTATCTGTCTGTTGATGGGCATTTGGGTTGTTTTCCTTAGAGTCTTTATATGTCAGTAATTCCTAACGAATTTAAAGGTTGTAGAAAGTAGGAACTTTGTAGATGTTCTAGAAATATGTCATTTCCTGTACTATATATAATAATGTATTCTACAGACTAATTACTGTGTATATATTTGGTTCTCATAAGTGATTTTGTAGATGCTATTCATGCTCTTGAGTTCATTAATCTTTCCTTTTGCTAATTTTGGTCCTTGTGTATACAGAATTGTAGAGTTACAAGGTAATTTAGTTGTTATCTAATTTACCCTGAAGTCTACATGAAACCACTGTCACAGAGTCTTTGATAAGTAGTTACCGAATCTCACTATTTCTACTGTGATAGTGAATGACTTTCATTGATTAGCTTTCTGAAAGAATAGTTTATCTTACTTGTCTTGGTATCCTCACCTCTGAGTCTATTTGTCTATTGTAATCTGGCTTTTGCTCTACCACTCCACTGATTAAATTGATGAGCTAAGCACTTTTTTTTTTTTTTCTCACTGCAACCTCTGCCTCCCGGGTTCAAGTGATTCTCTTCCCTCAGCTTCCCGAGTAGCTGGTATTACAGGCGCTCACCACCACACCTGGCTAATTTTTTGTATTTTTAGTAGAGACGGGGTCTCACTGTGTTGGTCAGACTGGCCTCGAACTCCTGACCTCATGATCCACTCGCCTCGGCCTCCCAAAGTGCTGGGATTACAGGTGTGAGCCACCGCGCCTAGCCCAATTCTGTTTAATTTTTGAGGAACAATGTTAACTTCTAATTTAAATGGAAGGTAGTATATATCTAATTTTTCCCTATTATTTTTAATTTCGATGCTAGTATATCTTTAAATCTGAAGTACGCACTTGGATTTTGACAGATATGTATACTTATGTACATATTTATATTCCTGTAATCATGAGATCAAATTAAACATTTTTATCACCTAGAAAGTTTCCTCATGCCTTTTTCCAGTAAGTCTTCTGCTTCACTTCCCCAGATGCAACCATCATTCTGATTTCTGCCCCTATAAATTAATTTTGAACTGTCCTATAAGTGGTGCTTGAACTTCACACAAAGGGAGCCATACAGTATCTACTATTTAGCTTTTGGCAACTTTTATACAACATGTTGTTTTGGAGATTCATCCATGTTGTTATATGTATCAGTAGTTCTTTTATTTAAAAATGCTGTCTAATATTCAGTTGCATGCATATACCACTGTTTGTCCATTCTCCTGTTAATGAACATTTGCAGCGTTTCTAGTTTTTGAGTACTGTGAAAGTT
>NW_012101708.1:10302-10557 GCF_000951045.1 Mandrillus leucophaeus
GCTAATTTTTGTATTTTTTGTAGAGACGGGGTTTTACTATATTGGCCAGGCTGGTCTCGAATTCCTGACCTCATGATCCGCCCGCCTCGGCCTCCCAAAGTGCTGGGATTACAGGCATGAGCCACCGTGCCCGGCCTGAACATTTATTTACTGGTCTTTTTTTGTATGTGCATGTGGCATGTGTTTTCACTTGAATAAGTGCCTAGGGAGTGGAATTGCTGGGTCATATGTGAACTGTTCGTTTTAAGTTAATAA
>NW_012101708.1:11892-16201 GCF_000951045.1 Mandrillus leucophaeus
CAGGCTCCTTTTCTTCCTAGGCTTCTGTGTCAGCAGTTTCTGGCAGGATTAGCAAGTGGAGGAACTGGCAGGAGATTAGAAGGCAAGAGGAAGGAGAAGCCAGGGCTTCCCTCCCTGGCCTTCAGGCCTCAGAGTAGTAGTGGCTTTTTGCTCATGCAGACTTCTGACTTGTCTCACCATTCCCTGTTGGGCCTCTCGTTTCTTCCATTGCCTGTTCTCTGCATTAAAGTCCTTGTGTTTCAAGTCCTCAAGTGTTTTTTTCTTAGGCTCTGACTGATACAGGGCTCAAAATGATAGTAATGAAAATGTCTTACATTTATATTCTTTTCAAGATTTGTTATCTCATTTGATGCCCCAGATATCCTATTGAGGTAGAAAAGTGTCATAATTCCATTTGGCATGAGGAAATGAACATTTATTGAATGACCATTTTCAGATTCTTTGGATTTTTGGGTGAAAATTATAGCGGGGATAAATGGAGGCCCAGAGAAGTGAAATAACTTGCCCTAGGTCCCATAGAAGGCTGGTATTGAATCGAGATTGAAATTCTACATGTGAAAACTTTTATGTGCTACATGTCTGCTAGTCCTGGAAGAAATCCTTTCTTTGATGAGTATTATTCTTTTTTAAAGAAGGCTTTACTTGCAATGTATTTACAAAAGCCTTAGTTATTTGGTAAATTTTTCAAGTAAAAGTCTGAACCATAATAGTTTTCTGCTTAGCACTTATATAGCTAGCATACTACCCCTAGCGTTAATCAAAGTGTCATGTAAAGGTTTGATTTTTGAGCCTAAGCAGAATTTGAAATTCTTCAAAGAGAATTTAGCACCTAGGGCAAATTATAGGGGAGAACTCTTGAGGTGTCATGTTTATTCACTTCTGGAATTGTTTAAAATATGTCAGGTGCATCCTTAAAGGGAGAAAGAAGGGGAAGAGATGTTACAAAAGAGTAGAATGGGGCAAGAGAAGTGGCAAGAAAGTATTGTTGCTAGGTTGCCAGCCTTCTGCCCCCACTGTCTTGGTGATGGTGGAGGGGTAGTGTGGGAGCTGGGATATGAATGAGGTCTTTTTTATAACTCACTAAAAGCCATTACCTTGTCTTCATCTCATCAGCTGGCACCTGTCAGCTGTTACCTGAGCTTGTGGTAACATAGGCTCCTGAAATGTAGCGTTGGAGATGATCACTCTGCTTTATTGCAAAATAGGGGAGATTCTGCTCTGCATTTACATACTTATATTTTTTGGAGGATCTTTCAACTAGTAGTTCTTATAATACCTGCGAACGCATATAAGAACCAGTATTCCCATTTTTAGGGGGAGTTGGAGTGAGCAATGATTTGGAATACCAGAAATTCAACTTATACATTTGCAGGTAAAATTCTAATTGTAAATTCAGGATTCATAGACTCTAGGAATTTCTGAGGTATCCAGAATTCCTTCATCTTTGACAATAAGTAGATAATAATGGTAATAAAAATAACAGCAACAGGCCCAGCACAGTGGCCCACACCTGTAATCCCAGCACTTTGGGAGACTGAGGCAGGTGGATCACTTGAGGTCAGGAGTTCAAGACCAGGCTGGCCAACATGGGAAAACCCCATTTCTATAAAAAATACAAAAATTAGCTGAGTACTCTGGCGTGTACCTGTAATCCCAGCTACTCAGTAGGCTGAATGATAAGAATCATTTGAATCTGGGAGGTGGGGATTGCAGTGAGCTAAGATCGCGCCCCTGCACTCTGACCTTTATGACAGAACTGCATCTAAAAAAAAAAAACACACAAAAAACAAAAAAACACGCAAAAAACCCAGCAACAATAATAGGTAACATTTATTTAAGGCTTACTATGTACCAGGCAGTATTTGAACTTCTTTATATATTAGATAATTCGATCCTCACAACTCTATAAGATCAGTATTTTATTTCCTGACCCTTCTATTTAAAAGTAAAACCCCCCCACCCGGCACTGTTTCTCTTTCCTCCTTTATGTTTCTTTATAGAAAAATATCACTCATAAGTATAACATACTTTATTATCTATCCTGTGTGGTAGCAGCCCCTTCTCTCAATTATAAGCTCCATGAAATCAGGGAGTCAGTTTTGTTCACTGCTGTATTCCCAGTGCCTAGAACAGTGCCTGGAATGTGGTAGGTACCTAGTGAATATTGATTGAATGAATGCATCTTGGTTTTACAGATGAAGAAACTATAAATTTCCCAGGTCATACATTTGGTGATAGGAGAGTTATGTACACTGAAATGTTCTCTAAAATCTTTGATGGAACTAAAATTCTTTTAGCTTTTGGACAGCTACATCTCCAGGAGCGTGAAATGACCTTCAGCACTGGATTTAGTGGATTTTCCTTTTTCTAATCCCTAGAGTTCCATTTAATGAGCCTTTGGGCTCTTGAGCTGCCTTTCAAATTGAACACTTTTTTCTCCAGCTTTCATTCAGGAAACACAAAATGTGGCTTGTCCTTTTTGTTTGTTTGTTTTTTTGAGACTGGGTGTCACTCTGTCACTCAGGTTGGAGTGCAAGTGCACGATCATGGTTCATTGCAACCTCTGCCTTCTAGGCTCAAGCAGTCCTCCCAACTCGGCCTCCCGAGTAGCTGGGAATACAAGGTTGTGCCACTACTCCTGGCTAATTTTTTTGTATTTTTTGTAGAAATGGGGTTTGTCCAGGCTGGCCTCGAACTCCTGGACTCAAGTGATCCGTCTACCCGGGCCTCCCAAAGTGCTGGAGTTACAGGCATGAGCCACTGTGGCTAGCCCTGACTTGTCTTTTATTGTGAAATTTTAATAACAGCTAAGACTTGAAAATTAACATTTTATAAATTTTCTTTTAGACTACTAAGTGATATTATACTAAGTATCTAAGGTTTGCAATACTTAGTATAAACTCAAAAGGGTTCAGTGCCTCATTCTCTTTTACTCTTTCTCTTTAGTAGGTAGGTGACAGAGGACTAGGTCATGCAGTTGAGACTTGGTCCAAGATTACTCAGTAAACTACTTGTCCCAGAATATTTATTTTTTTACTTATTTTTGAGAAGGAGTCTTGCTCTGTCGCCTAGGTTGGAGTGCAGTGGCATGATCTCGGCTCACTGCAACCCCCGCCTCCTGGGTTCAAGCGATTCTCCTGCCTTAGCCTGTCGAGTAGCTGGGATTATAGGTGCATGCCACCACGCCTGGCTAATTTTTTGTATTTTTAGTAGAGACTTGGTTTCATTGTGTTAGCCAGGATTGTCTCGATTTCCTGACCTCATGATCCACCTTCCTGGACCTCCCAAAACGCTAGGATTACAGGCGTGAGTCACCGCGCCTGGACCCTAGAACTGTTTATGACAGTATGCTTTATGCACTTAACACATTCACACGTCTTTAAGCTTGGTGACTCGTGTGGCTTTTTCAAAGTAAATTTGATTCTGGAAGTGGTTAAGTAGAATGTGAATGGCCGAGGTCTGGTTATTGGTGAGGCCTAGGGGAAGAGAAGAAAGGAAACAAAAGTCTTAGAATTTCAAATAGGCCCTGATGACTAGAAGGACGGTTCTACTAAGAGAATGTGTGTAGTCAGAAAGTGAAGAGTCAGTTGCTTAAAATTTTACTTTTTTTCTTGTTCCTGGCATGTAAGGTCATATCCATACTTTGTGTTATAATTTCTTCTTACAAATTCCATTGATAATCCCTATTCTTGGATAGCAATGAGCAGCATTACTTCCTTTTTATTTTTTTTTAATTTAAATTTTTTATTGAAATGGGGGTCCTGCTATATTATATAGCCCAGGCTGGTATCAAATTTCTGGGCTCAACTGACCCTCCTGCCTCAGCCTCCCAAAGTGCTGGGATTACAGTTGTGAGCCAACGTGCCTGGTTATACCTTTTAATTTTTGTGTTCAGTCAACATTAACTCTGAGTCACAGTAAGCTTTTTTTCCCTGCCTGTCATATTATGGACGTAGAAGTTTTTTGATTTTTCTTTAGGTTGTTTCTCCTTAGGTTCCAGAACATGAAGAAATGGGTTACAGTCATTTTCTTCTCTTCCCCATGCTCTTCCCTTTATTTTATTTTATTTTATTTTATTTTATTTATTTATTTTGAGACGGAGTCTCACTCTGTTGCCCAGACTGGAGTGCAGTGGCGCATCTCAGCTCACTGCAAGCTCCCCCTCCCGGGTTCACACCATTCTCCTGCCTCAGCCTCCCGAGTAGCTGGGACTACAGGCGCCTGCCACCACGCCGGGCTAATTTTTTTTGTATTTTTAGTAGAGACGGGGTTTCACCATGTTAGCCAGTATGGTCTCGATCTCCAGACC
>NW_012101708.1:17964-19817 GCF_000951045.1 Mandrillus leucophaeus
CCAAATAATACTCTTATAATTTCTTACGCCTCTCTTACTTTAATCTCTTAATCTGGTTATCTTTGTAAGATGAGGATGTACATCACCTCAAGGCCACTATGATAATTGTGTTAACTGTACAAATTGATTGTAAAACATGTGTGTTTGAACAATATGAAATCAGTGCACCTTGAAAAAGAACAGAGTAACAGCGATTTTAGGGAGCAAGGGAAGACAGCCATAAGGTCTGACTGCCTGTGGGGTCAGGCAAAATAGAGCCATATTTTTCTCTTGCAGAGAGCCTATAAACAGATGTGCAAGTAGGAAAGATATTGCTAAATTCTTTTCCTAGCAAGGAATATTAATAATTAATACCCTGGGGAAGGAATGCATTCCTGGAGGGAGGTCTATAAACGGCTGCTCTTGAAGTGTCTGTCTTAGGCGGCTGAGATAAGGACTGAAATATGCCCTGGTCTCGTGCTGTACCCTCAGGCTTATTTGGGTGGGGAAAAAACCCCACCCTGGTAAATTTGAGGTCAGACCAGTTCTCTGCTCTCGAACCCTGTTTTCTGTTGTTTAAGATGTTTATCAAGACAGTACCTGCACCACTGATCATAGACCCTTATCAGTAATTTTGCTTTTGCCCTTTGCCTTGTGGTCTTTGATGGACCGTTATCAAAAGTTCTGATTTTGTCCTCTTTCTGCCCTTGTCCTCTTTCCTCAGAAGCATGTGATCTTTGTTCTCCTTTTTGCCCTTTGAAGCATGTGATCTTTATGACCTACTCCCTGTTCTTACACCCCCTCCCCTTTTGAAATCCTTAATACAAACTTGCTGGTTTTGCAGCTCAGGTGGGCATCACAGTCCTACCGATATGTGATGTCACCCCCGGAGGCCCAGCTGTAAAATTCCTCTCTTTGTACTCTCTCTTTATTTCTCAACCGGCTGACACTTATGGAAAATAGAACCTATGTTGAAATATTGGGGGTGAGTTCCCCTGATATATTTCCTTAGTGATATTCCTGCAATCTCCTTTAGAAAGTCTTTCTATTCACTTTCTATAACCAGGGAAGGAGAGATTGAGGAGAAGAGACAAAGGATGATTTTATGTTTTTCAGTCCAAGTCATTATTTGATGAGAAACTGATATACAAGCTTCAAAAACTCAAGATATGTATTCAACATGTAGTAGTAGGACAAGTATCTCTCAGTTTAATAGTCTATACGTTTTTGATGCATTATAATATATTCTTGTAGACAGTAGCATGAAAATTTTAATGAGATATTGCAGTACGTTTATGGTTAGACATGAGGACAGTGCTAAAGGAGAAAATCTAATGACTGTGTTGTTTGTTTTGTCAAAATATGCTACCTAGCTCCAGAGTTTCCTATTTTGGAGAAGCAGAACTGGTTGATTCATCTTCATTATATCCGGAAAGATTATGAAGCCTGCAAGGTAAGAGATTGCCATGATAATAAAAATGAGAGGCAGGGGGATGTTGGGTAGGCAACTAACAGTGCCTACTGAACAAAGTGTGGCAGTTTATATCTCAGTGATAAAATATGAATTCCTTTTTCCCCACACTTCATACACTGGTTATCTTTTGCTATGATAGTGATGTTTAGCATACAACCTCAAAATTTCAGTGGCCCCCAACAAACAGATATTTATTAAGTGCTCATGGGCTTTCACATCAGCTATGGGTGGCTGGGTTTGACTGCAGGCTGTGGGTCAGGTTCAGGTATGTTCCATGTGTCTTCTCATATCAAGAGCAAGTCTCTGGGGACATGTTGGTCTTCTGGTGGAGGCAGGTGTTCAACTCAACATATTAACTTTTTAATCTTTGGATAGATGAAAAATGGTATTTTGTCGAGTT
>NW_012101708.1:24210-25710 GCF_000951045.1 Mandrillus leucophaeus
GAGATGGCATCAAACTAGTGGTCAAGGACTAACTCCTAAAAAAAAAAAAAGCAACTCTTATCAAGGATTAATTTAATTTTTAAAACAAATACAAGTTATTGATTCACTTTTCTCAACTTGACAGTCTGCCTGTGATGTAACTGTCAGGTAAAAACATACATCTTTACAACTTGGTGGTCCCAAGTTAAAAACAACAACAACAACAAAAAAAAAACCACACTATTTCACAGACAGGAAAGAAACAACATGAAAACAGCTCAAGAAATACACTTAACGAGCAAAAATATATGAATATATGGGGAAACAGGAACATGTACTTTTGACTTAACTGAGGAAACTAAGAGGAAACTGGTCTACATATGAAAATGTGCATCCTGGAAAGTCAAGTGTCAAGATTTTGGAGTAGGAATCTATATGATTTGAATCTCCCCTATTTCCTGAATAAAAGTGACATCTTTTAGTATTTACACTTCATGGCTCAGACACCTACCTCATTTGGCTCTCTTCCTTACTCACTCTAGCCTTTACTTAAATGAGTCTGAAAAACCTGGGGATATATAGCATAAGAAGAAAAATAATCACACATAATATTCCCCCTTCTGTAGCTACTTTAGACCTGGGTTACTAGAAAATTCCTGAAGAAAATTTCAAAGTTAAGTTTGTGGCTTTGCTGAATCAAGCCCCCCCATTAATATTTAGAAAACACCCACTGTTTGGGCTAATAGCATTATTGGTGGTACCTATTATATAGAGGGATAGCTGAACAAAGTCTGTCTCAAAACCAGTGTTAAATCACTCTCAGGGTTGAGAAGAAAAAAGGGGAGTCTAAAATCACAAGAAGTAAAGACATATCTAGGACCCTTGTCCTTCTGGATTCACGCTTCCTTCAGGGTCTTCATCATTATAAATGTTCTCTGCCATTTGCCACACTTGCATGATATTGTCTTCTGATACAGAACAAATCACCCAAGGTTCATTGGGATTCCAGGAGAAATCAGGTATCTTGGCAGTGTGACCACCATGAATAAACAGCAACTCTGGTGGCCCATCTTCTGCATCTTCTGGGGATTGTTCCTCTCCAATTTTACTTAAATCCCAGATATTCAGTCTGCGATCAGTACCACTGGAAGCCAAAATAGTCTCATTGTGAAGTGACCACTGAACCTGGAATATTTCATCCTTATGTGACTCAAAGGAATGCAACTTAAGTTTCAGATTTCTCAGATCCCACAAGGCAGCAGTCTTGTTAGCTGATCCTGTGGCAAGAATGAACTCACTGTAAGGATTGAAAGAAAGGCAGTTCACTTCAGCAGTGTGAGCGTCAACTGAGTGGCTTGGTTTGGAAGTATTGTTTGAATGAGTATTCCAAATCATAAGTTTCTGATCATCAGCAACTGACTCAAACAGAGACTCATGGAGCAGATGCCAGGAAACATCTACTACTGCCGTATGCCCTGTAAAGACGGTCTTCGCATCCACCACTTTTCCCTCCTTTGGAAC
>NW_012101708.1:25760-26735 GCF_000951045.1 Mandrillus leucophaeus
AACTTCCGCCTTCTGGTTTCAAGCAATTCTCCTGCCTCAGCCTCTCAAGTCACTGGGATGACAGGCGCCCACCACCACGCCCAGCTAATTTTTTTTCTGTATTTTCAGTAGAGATGGGGTTTCACCATATTGGTCAGGCTGGTCTGGAACTGCTGACCTCATGATCCACCCGCCTTGGCCTCCCAAAGTGCTGGGATTACAGGCGTGAGGCACCACACCTGGCCCATACCAGTATTTTTTGACACCACTGACCCGAAGGCAGATACTAGTATGAATCTTTTTTTTCTTTTTTGAGGTGAAGTTTTACCCAGGCTAGAGTGCAATGCCGTGACTTCGGCTCACCACAACCTCCGCCTCCTGGGTTCAAGCGATTCTCCTGCCTCAGCCTCCTGAGTAGCTGGGATTACAGGCATGTGCCACCACACCTGGCTAATTTTTTGTGTTTTTGGTAGAGATGGGGTTTTTCCATGTTGGTCAGGCTGGTCTCGAACTCCTGACCTCAGGTGATCTGCCCGCCTTGGCCACCCAAAGTGCTGGGATTACATGCATGAGCCACTGCACCTGGCCACCAGTATGAATCTTGAAATGTTCTCTTTCTTTTTCATCTGTGATAATACTTGGAAATTTTTTCATACTTTTCTTAGCTTGCCTAGTTAGATTTTAGGCAGGGGTTGGTAAACTTTCTGTAATGGGCCAACAATATTTTAGGGTTTGTAGGTCACATACAGTCTCTACATCATGTTTGTTATCTTATTTTTTATAACCCTTTAGAAATATAAAAACCACTCTTAGCTTGAGAGCTGTACAAAAATATACAGGGCCTGTAAGCCCCATAGTTTGCAAATCCCTGTTCTAGAATAAGTAATCATACTTATTGAAGCCTCCTGGGTTCAAGTGATTCTCCTGCCTCAGCCTCCTGAGTAGCTGGGATTACAGGCATGCACCACTACTGCTCTGCTAATTTTTTTTTTTTTT
>NW_012101708.1:30935-37724 GCF_000951045.1 Mandrillus leucophaeus
TTTTTCTTCCTCTTTCAGGCTATTATCAAAGAACAGCTTCAGGAGACTCAGGGATTGTGTGAATATGCTATCTATGTCCAAGGTAAGACACTTGTCTTCTTGCTAGAGAAATACACTTTTCCTAGGTTCTTGAAAAAGAGCAGGCAGTTTAAGAAACAAGTTCAAGTACAGTCATGCACCGCTTAACAATGGAGATATGTTCTAAGAAATGTGTTGTTAGGCAGTTTTGTCATTGTGTGACCATTACATAGAGTGTACTTACACAAACATAGATGGATGATACAGTATACTATACACATAGGCTATATGATGTAGTCTGTTGCTCCCAGGCTACAAGCCTGTATGAGCAGGTGTACTGAATACTGTAGGCAGTTGTAAAACAGTAGTAAGTATATCTAAACATAGAAAAGGTACTGTAAAAATACGGTATAAAAGATAATAAATAGTGCTAGTACACCTGTATAGAGTACTTACTGTGGATGGACTGGAAGTTGCTCTGGGTGAGTTAGTGGTGAGTGAATGTGAATGCCTAGGACATTATTATATACTACTATAGACTTCATAAACAGTGTACACTTAGCTTACACTAAATTTATTTAAAAATATTTTTTCTACAATGATAAACTCACTTGCTGTAACTTTTTACTTTATAAACTTTAAAACTTTTTGGCTCTTTTGGGGTGATACTTAAAACACACAACAACATTGTAGATCTGTACAAAAATAGTTTCTTTATGTCCTTATTCTATAAGGTTTTTAATTTTTCTTTTTTTTTTTTTTTGGTAGAGACAGAGTCTCACTATGTTGCCCAAGCTGGTCTTGAACTCCTGGGCTCAAGCAGTCCTCCTGCCTCAGCCTCTCAAAGTGCTGGGATTGTAGGCATGAGCCACGACACCTGGCTCTTTATGCTATTCTTAAAACTTTGTATTTTTATTTTTTTTTACTTTTAAACTTTTTTGTTAAAAACTAAGACACACACACTACTATAATGGTAGTACTAACATGCAGAATGTATCCTTGTTGTCTTTTTTGGCATTCAGTGCTTTGTGACCCATCTAAGGTCTTTGCAACACACCCACAGACGCGTGCCCGTGCACGCACACGCTTATCTAGGCCTACACAGAGTCAAGATTATAAACATCACTGTCTTCCACCTCCTTATGGAAGGTCTTCAGTGGCAGTAACATGCATGGAGCTATCATCTCCTATAGCAATAGGAATACCTTCTGGAATACCTCCTGAAGGACCTGCCTGAGGCAGTTAGACTTTTTTTTTAGTAAGTGGAAGGAGTACACTCTAATATAAAGGTTAAAATGTATGGCGTAGTAAATACATAAACCAGTAATGTAGTCATTTATTATCATAAAGTATTAAGTTCTATATATACATAATTGTATGTGCTGTACTTTTATGTGACTGGCAGCACAGTAGGTTTGTTTATACCAGCATCACTACAGGTAGGTGAGTAATGCATTGCACTGTTTTGATTGCTATGACATCACTGGGCAATAGGAATTTTTCCTCTTCAAGATAATCTTAAGGGATCATCGTCATTTATACAGCTGTCGACCAAAATGTCATTACAGGTGCATGAGCGTAAATGTTCCAGAAAGGTTTTAATCCGTATTAATCTTTTTATGGAATCTGAATATAATTACTGTGTTGGATTTGACTTCGGAAATGACTAGTAATGTTAAAAAATTGCTATCGTTACCCATGTTTTAGTTTCTGGCTAGTGTTTTTTGGAATGGATGCTTAGGATTCCTGCCTGATACAGTGATTTCAGGGCCAGAAGATGCTTTTGGAAGGATTCCTTGTAATCATGCTAAAAGAGATGAAGAAGAGCTTGAGGATTTTTGTAAGGTTAATCAGGATGAGGGGAAGAAGCCTAGAAATAAACAAGATAAAGCAGAGTGTAAATTCAGCTCATCAGAAACCTAAGGACCACTCACTTAACTTTTTTTTTTTTTTTTTTTAAAGACGGAGTCTTGCTCTGTTGCCCAGGCTGGAGTGCAGTGGCATGATCTCAGCTCACTGCAACCTCTGCTTCCCAGGTTCAAGCAATCCTCCTGCCTCAGCCCTACTAGTAGCTAGGATTATAGGCACATGCCACCACGTCTGGCTAGTTTTTGCATTTTTAGTAGAGACAAGATTTTGCCATGTTGGCCAGGCTGGTCTCAAATGCCTGACCTCAGGTGATCTGCCTGCCTTGGCCTCCCGAAGTGCTGGGATTACAGGCATGAACCACTGCACCCATCCCACTGACTTAAATTTTCCTCTTTAGTGGCATAAGTAGCATTCTTAGTTTTTCCAGGAACTTTATTTTTGGCTCTTGGGTGTGAATGAATGGTTTTGTTTACCATTCATTGCATTTGTAGTCTTCAGATTAACCTATAATTTTCTGACATAATTGGTAAGATATTGACAAATTTAGGACATCATGGCAAAAAATGCTCTTATTCCCAGTGTCACAAGTATCAGACTTTCAGTGTCTGATAAATTCTTCTGAAAACATAGGCCTAGGAAAAACCTCTGGTTCTAACTGGTTGTTATACTGACAACCGAAGTCTGAAGTGTTACTGTATTCTTTGTCAGAATCTCCATGCTGAATTTGAGGTATTGATTCCATTTGCCCCATTTGGGGGTTCAGTCTGAAAACTATCAGTTGGAAGTCAATTATGATAAATGAAGCATCTGATGGGGAAGCCCCAAAATGCTCTTAATGTGAAGAGTTTGTGTGATAATTTGCAGAGGAACTGATTATCTGTGTGATGGATCGTGGGAGTAGAGAGAGAAGTAGGTAGGGTTGAGTTACCTTACTAAAAGAGAGTTTAGCTTGTCAACAGTTTTGGTCATTGTTTCAGCCTGTCTGAAGTCATATCTGATTGTATTAAGGATACAGTTGTCCAAAGGATTTACTTGATGTGGTTTCCCAGTTTTCTTTTCTCCAATTTTTCTGACCCCAGGCTCCATTCTTCCCAGAACATGGTTTTACTTTTTTTTGTATTTTCTGTTTCTTGGCAGCATTGATATTTCGCCTGGAAGGAAATATCCAAGAATCCCTAGAACTCTTCCAGACATGTGCAGTTCTAAGCCCTCAGAGTGCTGATAACCTCAAGCAGGTGGCGAGATCTTTGTGAGTATTGGCAACCTGGAGGCCCTAGGGCACTCACAGAGAACAGTGTAAAATGCATTCTTAGGTACAGCTTGCTGCTGGCAGCCACATTAGCCTGATACACAAGTGGGGAATGGTTTAATAGGTATAATGGGATTCACTCTAAAGAGAATGGATTAAGTTTGAAATTTGAGAAAATGAGATAACTAGTGTTAAGGAACTAAGTGTTTTAAACACTGTGCATTCTAGTTTGATGGGGGAACTGATATTGTTTATCATGTAAATAGAGACACCTTGTACCCTAAAGTCTTCTAAACTTATTGGCAATCCTTGGAATTTTTCTCGTCTACTCTTCTAACACTTAATATCTATCACACAGTAAGTTTTGAGTAAGGACAGAGAGTTCCTGATTTCTGATGGTTCAACTTATATAATTTTTCAACTTTACAATGATGTAAAATTGTTATGTATTCAGTAGAAACTGTACTTCAAGTATCCATACAGCCATTCTGTTTTTCATTTTCAGTATAGTATTCAGTAAATTACATGAGATATTCAGCATTTTATTATAAAAGTGGCATTGTGTTAGATGATTTTGCCCAACTGTCAGCAAACGTAGTTAAGAAAGTGGAGATAGGAACTCCGTGGAACAGAGTAAGTGTTCTGAGCATGCTTAGGATAGGCTAGGCTGTCTATGATGTTTGGTAGAGTAGATGTATTACGTGCATTTTTGAATTACAGTATTTTCAATTTACAGTGGGTTTATTGGGATGTAACCCCATCATAAGTTGAGGAGCATCTGTATTTGTTGAGTGAATGTCCTAAAGATTCCTAGATGGAAAGAATCTCAAAGGTCTTTATAAACTACTAGGTATTCCCTTTTCAGTCCTTTGTTCCATGGAGTTCCCATCTCCCCTTTCTTAGCCACGTTGCCATTCATACCTGTGTTGTTTTTGCATAAAGCTTGGTTTTCCCTGTTTCTCTCTAAACTCAGGATCCAATATCAAGGAAAGAGACTTAGTCTTGGAAGGAAAGGACATGTCCTTAATGGGTGATGATAAATAATGATAGTTACTGCTTAACATGGCATATCATTTGGCTTATTTCTTTTTTGGTCTGCATTTATAGTACATTGTAGGAGAAAAATTCCACAAGACTCTCACTAAAATTGGTATAGAATGAGACCAAGGCCTTGGAACAGCTGCCAATGCAATCCCTACTAAGAGAGCTTCTGCTGTTAGTGTATAGCAGCTTCACTGACCAAACCAGCACAACCAGCTCATGGAGAAAAGGCTTCTAGAATTCTCTGCTGGATGAAATATGAGTAAAATGTGGGACTAGTAGGGTTAGTCTTCTAAGAATTTTCAGGTAATAATTATGGAAAATGTATCTTTTACAGATTTCTTTTGGGAAAACATAAAGCTGCCATTGAAGTATATAATGAAGCAGCTAAACTCAACCAGAAAGATTGGGTAAGTAGAGAACTTTCAGTTCCTTATTAGTAAACATGCTAATGGTTCCATTTATCATATGGCTGTCTTATTTATGAATTCTTACATTCCAAAAATATCTTGATTTTATCCTTATACTGAATTCATGATTTGTCTAAGTATAGGATCAAAAACCCATGTTTCCTCATAACTTTGCAGGCGTTGCCGCATGATTTTCTAACAGTTTGCTGACCAGCAATCTCTTACCAGTCTGATTCTTGTTGATGACCCCTAGAAGCTTTGGGTATTTTTTTCATCATTGGAATTCCACAATATCAGCAATAGGCATCTAGTTGTGTTTCATGTCTTTTTCCCATCCCCATCGGTGTGACACTCAGTTGACTCATTCTGAAGACCCTTGCCTTTCTTTGGGTCAGGGCCTTGGAGTAGTTCTTTATTTTTCCCCTCCCCTTCTCTTTGTGTCAATTGGGGATTGTGTGTAAATGCAACTAAATATTGGCTTTACAAATTAGGGGGTTATTTTTTAAATTCTCTTGAAACAAGATGTCCACGTAAGTAGTTGCTGGCATTGATTTGGCAGTCCTCGGATGTCAAGGCCGAGAGTTTTTCCTCATGGTTACAAGAAGACTGCTGCATCTGACATCACATCTGCATTCTAGGGAGGGAGAAAGAGAAAGCAACAAGGAGAAAAGGACAGAGCCTATGTTGGGAAAGCACAACTTTCCCAAAAGCCCCCACAGACTTCCACTTATGTCATGTCAGCTCTCCTTCTAGAAGGAAGGCTGGCTAAATGTAGTTTTTAATCTGGTCACATTGCCACTCTAAACAAAAATAGGGTTCTATTAGTAAGGAAAAAGAGAAGAGTAGGTAGCAGGTAGGCAGACAGATAACTAGCAGCATCTGCCACACTGTTTTCCATTCTCTATGAGACATGTTCTCTAACTATTCTCTACAACAACTCTTAACTTGCCTCTCATTTTCTACCTCCGTGTCCTTTTTTTTTTTTTGGGACAGAGGCTTACTGTGTCGCCCAGGCTGGAGTGCAGTGGCGTGATCTTGGCTCACTGCAACGTCTCTCTCCCAGGTTCATAGTGATTCTCCTGCCTCAGCCTCCCGAGTAGCTGGGATTACAAGCGCCTGCCACTATGCCCGGCTAATTTTTGTATTTTTAGTAGAGACGGGGTTTTACCGTGTTGGCCAGTCTGGTCTGCAACTCCTGACCTCAGGTGATTCACCTGCCTTGGCCTCCCAAAATGCTGGGATTATAGGTGTGAGCCACAACACCTGACCCTCCTTGTCCTTTTATTGTATGTTCAGGACACGTATTCAGTCTTATCTTCTGTATCATCATTTTTGTTTTTAGCTATTTGTATTCTGTTATATACCATATCCATCTAATATTTTTTATTTCATTTCCTTTTATTGTATTTTTAATTTCCATAAATCTTGTCTTCAGTGTCTTTGATTCTTAAAGTTCTGTTCTGCTTCTCAGAATTATCTTTTTCTAACTCTGCATTTTGGTTCTTCTATTTTATGCTGTTGGTATTTTTCAAGTATTTGATGATTCTCGGGGAGACGTTCGTATCTATGAGTGAAGGACTAGATTTATTAGTACAGAGAATTAGCATGGATTTCCTTTGCAGTTCTTACGGGGCACTATTATTTTTGAAATGTGTTCAATTTGTCAGTCGCTTTTCTTCTGTACGTCAGAGAATTGAGTTGAGTCTTTATGCTGTGGAGTTTGTAATAGCTAACAGCCAGAGTGAAGCTGCAGATAAAGAAAAATTCATGTACTTTTTCATTCAGTTGGTTTTTCAAAAAATGAATATATCTACTATATGCCAAGCACTAGTCTATGCCCTGGAGATGCAACAATGGACTGGTGGATTATAAGATAATCAACTAGAATAGGAAATACAGGAAGGAAGAGGAGCAAGTTTTGGAAGAAGGTGATGGTGAGAAATCAGAGTTAAATCCTGTCTTTCAGAGGATTTTGGATATGATAAGTTTTACGTTCTGAGGGGATATCTAAATTGAGATGTGTCCAGTGTGGTTGGATATAGAAATCTGAAACTCAAGTGTTTTGGAGTAGAGATGTACATTCTGGCGTCAACAACATAAAGGTGGTAGTTGAAGCCATTAGATTGGTTGACATTACCCTGCAATGAGCTGAGGATGGAATCCTGGAAAAAAGAGTTTTTTACTTTTTTTTTTTTTTTTTTT
>NW_012101708.1:37774-43650 GCF_000951045.1 Mandrillus leucophaeus
TTTTTTTGAGATGGAGGCTCATTCTGTCACCCAGACTAGAGTGCAGTGGCTCAATCTTGGCTCATTGCAACCACTGCCTCCTGGGTTCAAGTGATTCTCTTCCCTCAGCCTCCTGAGTAGCTGGGATTTATAGGCACCCACCACCATGCCCAGCTAATTTTGGATTTTTAGTAGAGATGGGGTTTCACCATGTTGGTCAGGCTGGTCTTGAACTCCTGACATCATGATCTGCCCACCTCAGCCTCCCTAAATGCTGGGATTACAGGTGTGAGCCACTGCCTCTTTTTTTTTTTTGAGAATTTTAAATTTTTGTTTAAAATTTTCCCCATCATGGCCTTTTTCTTTTCTTTTTAGAATATTTTAATGATTTTTAATTTTATTTTTTTAACAGCCCTTCTCTACCCTACATATTTCATAAATACCTGTAGAAAACCTTATAGTAGCTGGAACATGGTGGCTCATACCTGTAATAACAGCACTTTGGGATGCTGAGCGGGGAGGATCACTTGAGCCCAGGAGTCTGAGACCAGTCTGGGCAACATAAAGACCCAGTCTCTAGAAAAAAATAATAATAAAATAAAATAAAAATGAGTGGTCGTGTGCACCTGTAGTCCTGGCTATTCTAGAGGCTGAGGTAGTAGGATCACGTTAGCCCAGGAGATTGAGGCTGCAGTGATGCAGTGAACTGTGATTGTATCACTGCACTTCAGCATGGGAAGCAGAGCAAGACCCTGTCTCAAAAAACAAAACAAAACAAAAAAAACCTTGTAGCCCTACTTTCTTGGACTCATCAGGGTGTTCCACAGTCTTGCTGCAACAGGGGAACAGTAATTCTTTCTGCCATTATCTTATTTGACTTTTGGAACAGCTCTGTTAAGTAGGGAGAATTTCCCCCATTGACAAGTAAGGAAGCTAAGGCTTTGGAAGATGGAATGTCTTGCTGAAGGGTAGGAAGTTGCTACAGTGAGGTAGTTGCTAAGCCAGAACTGGAATTCAGACCTGTATCTAGGATGATGTAAGATTCTTCGTCTTAAGACTGTGATCTTTCCAGTGTACCAACTGCCTTTGCAGGATGTCTGCTGGATTCCCTCACCTCCTGAAAGATAGGATTTGACTCTGATTTGTTCTGTTGCCCTTTCCAAATTTCTTTTGCAGTTTGTTAAAGGTATATTGCTGCCTTCTCAACTATCTATGTCAAAGATTTTAAAAGGTCAGAGGTTAGCCTTCAGGACATCTACTTGTTTACTTACTTGCCTTGACAATTCCTACTGCAGAGCAGGACATTTAAAGGACAAGAAAGGCTTTATTTCTGCCTTGTCTCTCTCCATATATGCATTCTTATAGCATGACAAAGATGGAAGTATACAAGTTTTGGAGGCAGGCCTGAGTTCAAATCCTAATGTTCTATAATATGGACATGATTTGTGATTGAATAAAAAAATTTTTTTAAATGTGAGGCGTTTGTGAGATAATTTGAAATTTTAACCTAATTGAATATCTAATATCAAGCAGTCAGTAATTTTTTTTGAGTATGACGATGTGGGTAGGTTTATAAAAAGGCCTTATCTTTTAGAAATACATACGGAAACATTTGTGGATAAAACGTTGGGCTATCTGTTATTTGCTTACAAAAGTTGTGGGAGTAGATGGAGTGTGGATTGGGTGGTTGTTGGGACAGGATGATGAGTATGTGATTCTGTCTGCACTTATATATGATTGAAATTCTCCCTAGTATATAGAACTAAACAAGAAAAAAAATCCCACTGTTGGTACTCTCTGTGTTGTTAGGTAATCTACTCAACCTTTCTGAGCTTCAATTTCCTTATCTGTAAAATTGGAAAAATTATAACTATGTTGCAGGCTTGCTGAAAATTAAAGTAACATATATGAAAATATCTGGCATAAAGCCTGACTTTAGTAGGTGCTCAACCAATGGTTGCTGTTTTGTTGCTGTTACTGTTTTAGGAGACTTGGAAAACATTAAATCAGTTGTTACCTCTGAGCCTGGGGTCCATGTTTCCTCAGAGAGGGACACATCTCCACTACTAATAGGGTAGTTCTTACTATGTTTCCCAAGAGCATTTTCCTTACCCTTGCTTTCTCCTTCTCCAAAGCTACCTTAAATAAAGGGAGATTTATTATAAAGGAATTTGAGAGTTCGTAAAACAGTATCAAGAGATGTAGGTTGGTCTTTTAGTGAAGCAGAACTGGAATGCTTCAACAACCAAGGTGGCTACTCTGCCTTTTCTGCTTCATCTTCTCTTTCTGTAGATCAAAGGTTGGCAAACTTTTTGTAAAGGGCCAGCTAATAAATATTTTAATTTGTATAGCTTCATACAGACTCTGTTGCAACAACTTAACTCTGCAGTTCTAATGCAAAAGAGCCATACAAAAACAATAGTTGTGACTGTGTTCCAATGAATCTGTACTTTATAAGAAAGGGCAGGGAATGCATTTGGCCCATGGACCATAGTTTTCCCATGTCAGCTCTAGACTTCTGCAGATGGCTCCAATTACATATATTCCATTATAGCAGACTCCAGGTGGCGCTCAGTCCTCAAGTCCACATCACCTGGTAAATTTAGTACTTGTAACTAACTAGCTGTCTTCCAATTCCAGATTCCTAGGGGAAAGGACTTCAATTGAGTCAGGTGTCACTATCCACCGGTGCTGACTTAAGGGTGGAAATGTGTGGCTAGCAGCCCTCTCAGCAGGGGCTGTGGGTAGTCTCTTCGGAGAAGGAGGAGCCAAGGGTATGGGTGATGGGCAACTCTTAGAGATAAAAGGTATGGGGATGGCCTCGGTATGTGCCCCAGGGTGCCCCATAGATCCAGGAAGATCACCTGTTTATTCTGCTTTTATTTCTTATAATCTATATTTTTTTATATTAAGGAACTCATTTTTGACAATTAAATATATTTGAGTATGAACTCTAATAAAAAGCTGACTGTAATGCATGGTTTAAAGTTTAAACCTTGTCGAGCAATAACAATCTCTAGATGTCTGTTGTTTCACTCTAATACTTACTGTGGAATTGCACCTGAGTTGTTTTCCTTTTTTTTAATGTGCCTAGGAGATCAGCCATAACCTAGGAGTTTGCTACATTTACCTGAAGCAATTCAACAAGGTAATTTACAGAAGTGGTGATGGATTTCACTGAGGGTGCACTTGTTGTTGCAGAAGTTGTTACCTTGCTCATTTTGTATTATCCCTAGTGCTTGCAGAGGTTTTTGGAACTGAAAATTGAAAGTACCTTTATACATTTTTTTCTGTTTTAATTCTCACTTGTCATTATTCATCTGTTGTTTTCTGCTTTTAATAAGAACATGGAAAGTTCTAGAAATGTGAGGGAAAGACAGTTTTTCTCCTTTCTTCTTTTTCTCTACCTCCAGTTAAATTTCCCAGTTTAGAAACAGATGCTTAATAAAACATAAATATCAAAAAATGGACCCTTAAGTCTTAAAGGTGTAATCATGACCATGTGAGCTATCTCCATGCCCTGACAGCAACTTAGTTTTTAGGGTCATTGAAAATAAATTTTAAATTTTAAGTGGATCTGATTTCTGAGTTTTCAGGGTTTTTTTAGTTATTTTCCATGATGAGAATTTATATTTCACTGTGATTAAGCTATAGGCTCCTATATCAGAGAAGACAATTTGAGCTTACCTCAAATTTGATACTCAAGTAAGAAAAAGTATATATCATTAGGAGTAGACAAAACTATTGAGAGCTCTAAAACTTAGTGATGAGAGCTTTGGGTAGTTTCCTTCATAGAGCTCACAGTTAGTGATTGTGAAGTTTTATTCTCCTTTCTTCAATGCCACCAGGACTGAGAATCTGAATTGGTTAGTACCCATTTGACAATGTTTAGTTTGTGTCAATTTGCAGACTGGTGTAACCTGTATCCCACACTGGTGTGAAAAAAAATATGCACATTAGCATTTGTAACTTTTCTCCTGAGATGATAATATATGTACATAAAATACATTTAGTGGGCCCTTAGGTTTTGTAGATGGATCTATAGTTTTATATACTTGGTTAGGAGATTTTTCTCTTCAGAGACGATTTCAAACAGGCACATTTCTATTCACAGGAGTATTCTGAGTCAGGGGAGAAGAAGGATTAGTCTTTCGTTGGATCTGTGCTGAGAAGAAATATATTTAGATTTTACTGTACAGCTAACAGGCTAGGCAAATACAGTACCTGGCATTTATATAAATACTTGTTGAATCAGTGAATGACTAAACAAAGCCCTTTTGTTTACTAGGAGAAGGTAAGCTCCTCCACAGCAAGGAGTTGGTTTTATTAACTCAAATATATCTAGTATCTAGAACAGCAAGCAGTTGGGTGAATAAATGAGAACAATCTATTTATTCACTTATCATCACATTAGTGGGGAAATCGGGGCCCACCATAGGGAAGGTTGTGCACTTGGTCAGTGTTACAGCTGGGATTTAGTTTAGTGTAGTACTCTACACTGTACTATGATGGCCCTTTTGACTTATGAAGTATGAGTCATAGGTGTGAATATCAGGCAGAAAACATTCAAAAAGGTTAAACATCTTGTATACCTTTCTTCCAAGTGGCTCCAGAAGCAGATATCCCATGTTGCCAGCTGTCTTTTCAATAAGGACAGTTTCGGTGTGTTTTGGTCTTTGGGTAGTGGGGGCTGTTTGCTGAAATGTGATGTTCCTATGTCAATGCAGCAGAAACTATCTTTACATTAACCATATAAAGGTAGAGTTCATTCAGTGGTAGTGATTTGGTTTCTTTACTTTGTCAAACTTGTCAGGCACAAGACCAGTTGCACAATGCCCTGAATCTTAATAGGCATGATCTGACTTATATAATGCTGGGGAAGATCCACTTGCTGGAGGGAGACTTGGACAAGGCCATTGAAATCTACAAGAAAGCAGTGGAGTAAGTGTATCTGTTTCCTTTAGAAATGAGAAGCTAAAAAAAAAAATTGAGTGGATATGTGAACTCCCAAGCCTAAAAGAGTGAATGTGTTTGATTAATTACTTATTGTATGAGTTAAAGGTTAAGCTGAAGTTTAAGAGCTCCCAATGGCTTCAATAAGGTAGACTGTTTCTTACCTTTAAGGATGGCTGCTGCTTTAGGTTAGCTGGGCAGCTCTGTTCTATAAGGTCAGCCAGGGATCCAGGTTTCTTCCTTATTAACTCACCATTCCTTAGATTGTTGTCTTTACCTGCATGGTTGTTGCTGAATGTAACATCCACATCCAGGCCGTGGTGGAAGGAGATGGTATGGGAAGCTAAGTATGGAATAAGCATCTGGCAGTATATATATATTTTGAGACAGGATCTTACTCCGTCACTCAGGCTGGAGTGCAGTGGAGAATACAGCTCACTGCAGCCTCAACCTCTTGGGCTCAAGTGATCTTCCTACCTCAGCCTCCCAAGTAGTTGGGACTACAGGCATGTGCCACCATGCCCAGCTAATTTTTAAAAAACTTTTTTTGTGTTGACAAGGTCTCGCTAAGTTGCCCAGGCTGGTCTTAAACTTCTGGGATCGAGCGCTCCTCTTGCCTCAGCCTTCCAAAGTGCTGGGATTACAGGTGTGAGCCACTGCACCTGTACTTGGTAATAAGTTTTAAATGACCCAGAAATTGCATACATCGTTCCTGCTTACATTCCATGGTTCAAAACTAGGAGATAGTTGCAAGGGAAGTGGGCAGACATGCACTCAAGAAGAAGGAAATAACAGATTTAGGAGTTGGCTGACAGTCTGCCATTTTGGTATCATATGTTAACAACAGGTCTTCTGTTTTCAGAGATATTATTAGGGACAGAAATCTCCTGATTGATTTAAAAAAAAAAGAAGAAAAGAAACATTTAGCCTTATTAGCATGAGAC
>NW_012101708.1:44460-47292 GCF_000951045.1 Mandrillus leucophaeus
GTTGGGCTGGTCTTGAACTCCTGGCCTCAAGTGATCTGCCTACCTTGGCCTCCCATAGTGCTGGGATTGCAGGTATGAGCCACTGTGCCCGGCCTTGTGTTGTTTCTTTAAATGGAATAGCTGTAGCAAAATGCTTTGTCTCATTTGTTTGGTCACTTAATAGAATGTCTGGTCTGTGATTCAAGGCTTATTATTCCTAATAATTAGATTCTGAACTAAACTTAGATTTCTGTTAATTTATTAATCATCTTTGTCTTCTACCATGGTAGTAAATTTCCTGATTATGTGAGTCACAACACTGCTTTCTGAATTTTCTTTGACCATATTTTGTGTCTAAAACAGAAAAATCACTTGGTTTGTTAAGCTACAGAAGAGACTTTTGTCATCAAGAGGTTATATATATGGGCAAGTAGTAAGCAGCCATGTAACATGTTAAGTGCCTCTGTGGTGCTAGGTAGTAGCACTGATCCCTGACTCCTGCCTTCTAGGGGTTGGCTCTTTGAGATTAGCATACATAAATCCCAAGGGGAACGTTTTTTCCAGTAACCGATCAAGGACTTCAGTCACTAAATTTCCCAAGGGAGAAATATGGACAGCTAAAATTTGAAGCCTTACTGAGAAGATAGAGACCATAGTTCATGACCTACAGCTTTGAAGAGAGAGTAGTCATGTTGTAGTGGGAAAGCCGATATTGCTAAAATTACAGAAGCTACCTGGCTTTGGGGAGGGAAGTGATCAAAACGAATGTTTAGTATGGCAGAAAGTGAAAGGCAGATTCCCAGTTGAATTGAGAAAGCTCTGTTTGGTCAGCTCAGGCCTCCCCTGGCTGGGGCTTTGCATCTTCTGGTTCAGGTCTTCCTATAGGTAACCAGTGCCCTATGTCATTCCTTAGAAGCAGAAGACATTGTTCATAGCCCTTTGGTGTTTTACTCTTGAAACTGTCTGATGATCCTTTAGTCAGATCATCTCAACTCAGTGTTGCCTTGGTTTTGTGACAGAGACAAATATTAGTGAGGGATTGAGCAGACAGATAATACTTTACGTACATCAGTGTTTACTCCCAAAGGTCAGTAGCACCTTCTTTCCTAGGATTGGTATGTATCGTCCTTCTTTGGTTTAGTTTGGCTACTTGGTATATCTCTTTGTTTAAGTGGAGAGAACAGCATTAGGGGCCTTGGGATCCTAAATTACATAGAAAAGTATGCTGCCTGGCATTGTGAGCACAATGAGAATAGAAAAAAAAAATCCCACAAGAAAGGACTGGTGAAACTATGTGTGTTCTAGACTGACTTGGTTTATAAAGCATTGTTCTTTAATTTTATCAGTGTGACCGAGACAGTCATGCAGAACATTCCATAGGTTCTTTCTTAGGACTTTTACCCTAAGAAAGGAATCTGAATTCTAAGCCCCATTTTTCTTGCTGAGCAGTTTTTCCTATCACCAGGGTTGAGACGACCTACTTTTGATGGCAGTTCCCAAACTGCCTTCAGGTATTTCCTTGGGGAGGAAGAAGCTCAGTGGGGTCTGTTAAGTATTGCACGAGGGCATATTACCATGCATGTGTCTCCATGTTTCTCATCTACATCTTGTTTCCCTCTGAGCATCTCTATGTTGCAGGTTCTCACCAGAAAATACAGAGCTTCTTACAACTTTAGGATTACTCTACTTACAGGTAATGAAAACTCTTTACTCATTCATGCATTGATATTAGAAATGCTTTTGGGTTTGTGTGTATGGTGGTTTTCCTGCATTCTGATATTTATTTTACTAAAGGTCATATAAAGTTCATGAACTACACTCTCTATTTGGTACTCTTTGCTAAAGGAATTAATTTTCTGCATTTAAATTGGAAGCAATTCTATTTTAGCCTAGTTCAATTACAATTCTTATATAGGCTGGGTGTGGTCTCATGCCTGTAATACCAGCACTTTGGGAGGCTGAGGCTGGTGGATCAATTGAGCCCAGGAGTTGGAGACCAGCCAGTGAGACCCTGTCTCTACAAAAAAATACAAAAATTAGCCAGGCATGGTGGCATGCGTCTCTAGTCCCAGCTACTTGGGAGGCTGCGATGGAAAGATTGCTTGAACTCAGAAGGCAGAGGTTGCAGTGAACTGAGATTGAGCCACTGCACTCCAGCCTGGGTGACAGAGCCAGATCCTGTCTCAAATTCTTATGCCATCCAGGAAAGAGCATATATGAGAAATAACTCTGGTCTTGGAGGCTGTTATTTTGTTGTGAGGAGAGAAACGGATACAAGTGAGCACTTCTTAGGGCTTTGGGGCAAAGCCATTTCTTTTGATCTTTCTTCCCAGCCAGGGTCTTACTGGAAAGAGACAAGGCAAAGTATACTTTATCTAAAATAAGAAGTTTTCTGTCCCCTCCACATTCCTGAATGTGAATGGGATTCTTTTAGCTCCACTGATTCTCTGACTGAGGACCCAGGGCCCAGGTATCCAAAGGGCTTTTCCCCCTTCCCCAATACACACATTTGCCAAGTTCTTTGTTCAGCTGATTCTGCCTCCAGCCCTGCCTCTATGGTGGCCTTTATGTCTATTTCATTTTTCTCTAAAAGGAATCAGGAGCTTAACCCTGGGTCTTCCTGGGCTTTGGCTTGGGAGGTAGGCTCCACAGGAGATGAGGATACCCAGCTCATTTCCTACCAAGAGGCATTAATGTGGAACAGTACTAGTGTGGCAGAAATGGTTCTTATCAAATAGATACTTTGACCTTATCAGGGGACAGATGAACACAAATAGAAGGAAAACCAAGACTGTGGGGATTTTAGTTTTCTTTCTTTATTATCTGGTAACTGTAGCTGCTTTTTTTTTTTTT
>NW_012101708.1:47707-59502 GCF_000951045.1 Mandrillus leucophaeus
CGCCTGGTCTGGCCAGACTCTTAACTGCCATCTCCTTGCTGATGTAAATTGTCTTGTTTGCTTTTTTTTCCAAGCTCGGCATTTACCAGAAGGCATTTGAACATCTTGGCAATGCACTGACTTATGACCCTACCAACTACAAGGTATTACACACTGTGAAGGTTCTGGCCTTCAGATAGATGGTCCCACTGCTCCTAGAGGTGATCTGACCCTGGAAAGCAAAGGAATAGCTTCTTAAATTTGGATACCTGAGAAATAGAAAAAATATAAATATAAGGTGGTTCTTCTTATTTGAAAGTATTGTCAAGTATGCTCTACTTATCTTCTAAAAGTGCACATTTGTTACAATAGACGTGTAACCCCTGCAGAAAGCAGAATCATAGTGCTAGTAAAGCTTGTGTGTTAGGAAATTAGCAATGCCTCCACAACTATTGTCAAAAATAAGTCTGCTGGGCATGGTGGCTTATGCCTGTAATCCCAGCACTTTGGAATGCTGAGGCAGGAGGATCGCTTGAGGCCAGGAGTTCAAGACCAGGCTGGGCAACGTAGTGAGACCCCCATCTCTACAAAAAAAAATTACTATTCAGGCATGGTGGCACACACCTGTAGTCCTAGATATTCGGAAGTTGGAAGAGGGAAGATCACTTGAGCCCAGGAGTTTGAGGCTACAGTAGGCTATGATGGCACCACTGTACTCCAGCCTGCGTGACAGAGTGAGACCCTGTCTCTAAAAGGCAACAATAATCATGTTGAAATGACTTCTAGAATCTTAATGATTTGATATTACAACTTTTGTCTAGATGTGACTTGGGGAATGAGAAGGAATAGCATCAAATGGATGAGTATCATCATTGAGGAGATGCAGCAAGACAAGCTGTTTATAGAAGGATACAAACAGAGTTCTGATTTAGAAAGTAATATTAGCCTCTCAGCTCCCACCTTGATACCTTTCCTTAGAGAAATGAAAGGGCTGGGCCAACGAAGCCTAAAGCTGACTCACCCTCTGTTCTATGGTAGAAAGAAATGTACCTTAAGTAGCCACGTACAGGTGTATTTCAGGTGTCTAGAACACTTGGTGTACCGGGCTGCAGAGAACAGATTAAAGGAAGTTAAAATTAATCAAAGGGTTCTGGTATTCATTCTGAAATACTGACTTTCCTGGCTAGAAGTAGGAAACAGATGGGTAAAGCAAGTAAAATTTTATCTTTTTTTTTTCTTTTTTTTTTTTTGTGCTGTGCCAGAGAGAGCCACAGTGTAGGGTGCAAGGGCATTCCTCAGGAACATTTGTCCCAATAGCTTGGATATATTATTTACGTCCCTGGAAGAAATTTTTCAGTCCCATCTGTGCTGATGGGCCTGCTGAGTATAGACTCAAGAAGGCTGCCTCACTGCTATAGCCTTTTGGGAATGACTGAATTACTTTCTATGTGCCATGTTTTCAGGCCATCTTGGCAGCAGGCAGCATGATGCAGACCCACGGGGACTTTGATGTTGCCCTCACCAAATACAGAGTTGTGGCTTGTGCTGTTCCAGAAAGTCCTCCACTCTGGAATAACATTGGAATGTGTTTCTTTGGCAAGAAGAAATATGTGGCGGTGAGTGTCCCCTCATGTTCTTTGTTTGCATTCATATATGTGGTTATTGGTCTGTTTAGCTTGCCCCACTCATTGAGTGCCCCTTCTCTCTCATAGGCCATCAGCTGCCTGAAACGAGCCAACTACTTGGCACCCTTCGATTGGAAGATTCTGTATAATTTGGGCCTTGTCCATCTGACCATGCAGCAGTATGCATCAGCTTTTCATTTTCTCAGTGCAGCCATCAACTTCCAGCCAAAGATGGGGGAGCTCTACATGCTCTTGGCAGGTAAGAAACATTTATATGGAAAACTCTCTCTGCCATCTGTAATGAGGGAAAAATGGATTAGAATCATGGAAGATCAGTGGCTGTCTCATAGGAGCCATTCCCTTAGAGATCCTATAGGAATCTGGATTACTGTCCTGGAGCTTGAAGAAATAGATAAAAGATGACAAAGGAACTTGGTTGTTTCTCACTTGGGGAAGTTTCACTCAGAGACCAACAGGTTAAATAAAGATCATCCCTAGTTCACCTTTTACCAATTTTTTCCTCTTGCCTTGACAATTCATTTATATATATATTGAGTCCAACTAAGTTCCAGATAGGAAGTGTTAAGAGCTTGGGGTCTAGGTGGGGTCCTGCCTCTACTACTTATTATATGTACCTAGGGCTGATGTGAGGATTGCATGATTAAGCACTCAATTAATAATACTGGTTTTGTTGAAATACTGATTTTTGAAAACTGTTGGTTTTACTGTGGTTATATAATTGGTCTATTATTATCAATATTGTTGTTACTATAATTGGCCCCTAGGTGGTACTTCTAAGTCAAGCTACCTTATGTTTAAACCCTTATCTCTTCTAAGCATGTTATATAGAATGCTGTTCTCTTCCTGAAACTCATTTTATGCCATGCAAATACTAAAATTATCATAAAAATAAGGTAAAATTAATCAAACACTAAAAATTATGCACAACCATTTTAATTTTAAAGTACTGACTAAATAGTCTTCCTAGGAAATTTTTTCTCCATATACATTTACTTACTAAATATAAGACCCAAAGCAGATTTCTATGTCCTCATTTGGCAGTGGTCTTCCAGTGGCTTTTTGTTTATTATTGTGGGGTTCTTACTCAAAAGAGAAAGCTTGCAAAAGCAATTGAGTCATGGTTATTTGAGGGTTGCCTGAATACAAAGATAACTGCTTTAAAAAAACAACAACATAGGTTTTATTATTATTATTATTCAGATATGGTATGGGCAACAGATCAGAAGACATCTGCCACTGGAAAGATAGTCTGTTACAATTCCTGAGAAGGAGGGCATGCCACACCATGCAGGGCCACATGGGGAAGCACCAGGTCAATCAGAAGGTGGAGGGAGCAAGGGATAAATGTGGGCACGATTCTTTATTATAGTTTTCATGGGTAGAAATCCCCATACCCGATAGTTATTTTTTTTCTGGTCCTCCCTGCTCCTCCAATAAGCTCCGGTGTCTGTTTCCCTCTCTGTTTCCATGTGTTCTCATCATTTAGCTCTTACAGTGAGAACAGGATTTGGTTTTCTGTCCTGCATTAGTTAAGCTAAGGATGATGGCCTCCAACTCCATCTATGTTGCTGCAAAGGACATGATCTTGTTCTTTTGTATGACTGTGTAGTATTCCATGATGTACATTTACATTTTGTTTATCCAGAATGGGCATTTAGGTTGATTTTACATCTTTGCTATTGTGAATAGTGCTGCATTGAACACACAAATGCATGTGTCTTTATGGCAGAATGATTTATATTTCTTTGGGCATATACCCAGTAATGGGATTGCTGGGTTGAATGGTAGATCTGTTTTTAGCTCTTGGGGGAATTGCCACACTGCTTTCCACAATGGTTGAACTAATTACACTCCCATCAACAGTGTATAAGCATTCCCTTTTCTCTGCAGCCTCACCAGGATGTTACCTTTTGAGTTTTTAATAATAGCCATTCTGACTGGTATGAAATGGTTATCTCATTGTGGTTTTGATTTGCATTTCTCTAATCAGTGATACTGAGCTTTTTTTCATATGCTTGTTGGCTGCATGTATGTCTTCTTTTGAACAGTGTCTGTTTATGTCCTTTGCCCACTTTAATGGGATTGTGTTTTTCTTGTAAATTTGCTTAAGTTCCTTATAGATCCTGGATATTAGGCCTGCATGGTTTGCAAATATTTTCTCCCACTTTGTAGGTTGTCTGTTTACTGTGTTGATAGTTTTTAGATAGCTGGGTTCTAATGGGACATAGAAATGTAAACAGCCATGATGTAAGGCACAGCAGCAATGCTAACTTTACAAAGTAGAGATGGCATTCAAACTGGATCCTGAACAACAAGCTAGAATGGAATAGCAGAGAATGGCTGAGGAGCCACGTGAACAAAGGCATGCAGCCATGGCAGTGTCCCTTGCTGTTAGTGGGTGGTCGTGTTAGAGAATATGATAGGAGATGAGTCAGGAAAGATATTCTGGGGTCAGATTATGGAAGTCATGCATACAGTGCAAGGACTTTATCTTAGAGGCCATGTTTGTCCAGCTGTATTCCTAGATCTCCTTTTAGGTGCTTGGTAGGAGTGAATGCATAGCTGGTGGGGAGGTGGAATGGGCAGGGCTTCCAGAGCAGCTGTTTTTGTTTTACATATGAGGTGTCAAGGAAATACTGATTTTAAAAAGTCGGGGGAGTGTTTTATTGCTAAATGAAAGGGTAAAGATCATAGTTGTAGATGTAGGGAGCCAGTGAGGATTCCTAAGTAGGATGGTAATGTGGTCAGATTTATAAGTCAGTGAGATACCTGGCAGAACTGTGGAAAGTGGAATGGAGGCAGGTGGGGACATTGACACTGGGGGATAAATGGAAAGCCTGAAACTACTTGGGCCTGAATAAGGGCAGTGTCAGAAAAGAAACTGCAAAAAAGGATGCACAGAACCTGGCAACCGATTGACTGTAGAAGGGATTGTTGAAGATAGCACCAGGTATCGAAGCTGACTTAGTAAACTCCGGTGCCGTGAGCTGAGTGGGTGAAGTTTACTTTGGGGGCAGTCTTTAATACTCCTTTTGTCTTCTAAGCTGAGCTCTCCAGCTGCAATGCTTTCTTTGTTGCAGTGGCTCTGACCAATCTGGAAGATATAGAGAATGCCAAGAGAGCCTACGCAGAAGCAGTCCACCTGGATAAGTATGCGCTTTGTTGAGAATGGTACTGGGGGTGTCGGACTCTCCAAAGCCATGAGGTGGTACCATAGCATCGGTGCTGCCTGAGTCAGCCCAGCTGTTCCTCTACGGCATTAGTACACAGCAGACCTTAGTGTGGAGGGATGTGTCTCCTAAGTATGTATTGGCTCAGCAGGAATTGAGAAATTGTTTCCAGTCCCAAACTGAGTAATCAGGAGGCTAGAGAAAGTCCAAACCAGCAGTGGGCTTGGGTTGCTGATAGCTTTGGGCTAGCTGGAATATCAGATGGGACTCTGGGCTGTTTAATTGAAGATAAACTTGACTCTTCCAGGATTTACTCCACTGGCATCTTCCAGACAGCAGGGTAGAGATCCCTTTTTCAACCCTGGCCTAGGTAGTCGCTGTTGAGGGCTGACATGCCAGACTTGGTCCCAATACCAGCTTTGCTCGTTAGGCCATTGATTGATTTCTTGATTCTTCTCAACAGGTCTGCTTAGCATATATGTTCCTACCTTGCTGCATAATGGAGAAATCTCTACTTAACCAGTTTTGTTTTGTTTTTGTGTAATGAGAAGGATCTCTAAATGACCATTGGTTGCAGAGCCCCCAGCTCCATCGAATCCCTGTCTGTCTGCCATAGGTGTAACCCTTTAGTAAACCTGAACTATGCTGTGCTGCTGTACAACCAGGGCGAGAAGAAGAACGCCCTGGCCCAATATCAGGAGATGGAGAAGAAAGTCAACCTACTTAAGGACAATAGCTCTGTGGAATTTGACTCTGAGGTATGTCTTTTATTAGCTCCCAAGAGTCATAAGTAAGCTCTCAGGAGACTTTCAAAAATCAAGCCCAAATAATCCAAATCCAAGGTATTACACATTCATGGCTCTTCTGGCTTTGATGTTCCCAGCAGCATGAGTTCATCAATTAACAACAGCCTGAGAAGAACTTTCCTAGAATAATAATAAAAGGAAATTCAGGCTTACTGAGTTGTTATTGCTAATTCAGCTCATCAAAGTTGAGGTCTGTGTCTGTCTGTAGCTTCCTTCTATTTCACCTTTTTTTTTTTTTTTTTTTTTTGAGATGGAATCTTGCTCTGTTGCCCAGGCTGGAGTGCAGTGGCGCAATCTCTGTTCACTACAACCTCCGTCTCCCGGGTTCAAGCAATTCTTCTGCCTCAGCCTCCCATGTAGCTGGGACTACAGGCGTGTGCCACCAGGCCCAGCTAATTTTTCTATTTTTAGTAGAGATGGGGTTTTACCATGTTGGCCAGGATGGTCTCAATCTCTTGACCTTGTGATCCATGTGCCCAGCCCTATTTCGCTTCTTGTAGGAAATGCACAGTTTAGCCCAGTAATGCACTAGGCTTGAATTTTTGGGTTTTGAGATCCTGTGTGAACCACTGTGCCATCCATTAAAGGCAATCTGTATTCTTTGCTGTTTTGTAAGTACTTCCTGCCTCAACTGCTAGTACAACTAGACACTATTTCAGCTAAAACCCCAGCTGGAAGACCAAAGAAGTGGGTTGGGTTGTCTCTGACAGTCATGCTTTTCGTTCTTTTACTTCCTTTGTGGACACAAGATGGTGGAGATGGCTCAGAAGTTGGGAGCTGCTCTCCAGGTTGGGGAGGCACTGGTCTGGACTAAACCAGTTAAAGATCCCAAATCAAAGCACCGGACCACTTCAACCAGCAAACCTGCCAGTTTCCAGCAGCCTCTGGGCTCTAATCAAGCTCTAGGACAGGCAATGTCTTCAGCAGCTGCATACAGGACACTCCCCTCAGGTAGGACCATACAGAGCTCTACGAAGACCTAGCAGGTACAAGCCACATGTGTCAGCAAAGAGATTATAGCTTTCAGTGAGGTTCTCTTCAGACTCATAACATGTCCAATGTAGTATTGGCCACAAGGGGAGGAAAAAAACCACAGGGTGGCTAAATTGGCACTTGTTTCCCTAAGGCAAGCCATGTAGTAGGTAACAGCTACTCAGAGTTAGTTGGATGGTCAATACACTGGTCTTTCCAATTTTAGCAATACGTTATTAAGTATATCCTGTTATGCAGTGTTTAAGTTTTACTGCTTTATCAGAAGTTGACATGTAATTAAATATTTTTCAGTGACTCATTGAAGGCAAACTTGACTGTTGCTTTATTTCTCAGTTATAGTCTTCCCTCATAGCTAATGGGTCAGTCCCACTGGTTCCAGAAAATATGGGGTTTCCTCTTGAACTCTAACAGCAAAAAAGAATGATTTCTTCTGAAATTGTGGAACATGAGGATTCAAGTTTTTATTTTGTTACTAGGTGCTGGAGGAACATCCCAGTTCACAAAGCCCCCATCTCTTCCTCTGGAGCCAGAGCCTGCCATGGAATCAAGTCCAACTGAAACATCAGAACAAATAAGAGAGAAATAAGAATAGAATGAATGACCCCAAAGTAGGGTTTTCTTGGGTGAGGATGTGCTGGATTAGGAAAGGTGACATGGCACAGGCAGAGTGGCACCCACCACAGAACAGAGTGTGTGTTATGATTACGAGGAGCCAGCAGTTGAGCCTAAGATCCTTCTACCTACCTGGTATTGGCATTTGAGGTAGGAAACCCTCTATTGCCCCACAAACCAGGAAAAGTGAAAAGACAGCACAGTTCCTTTAAGAACCGGCAACAAGGCTGGAGGCTGTATGTATGCAGCAGGGTCAGCAAGGTACATGATGCTGTCTTTCAAAAGGACTTTTCTCTCCTAGCTGACTGACCTCTTCCTTACAAGAAACTAAGACATCTGTTGAGTAGCCCTGTGATGACAAAGCCTTGGTTTAACTGGGGTGATCCTCAGGTTGTGAGGTTTATTAGTCCTCAAGGCAAACATAAATATTAGATGAATAATCCAACTTTTATAGTATACATTTAAAAGAAAAAAAAATAAAAGTCCTGTAAGTTGAGGCCCAGCCTGGTGAGTACTGCAGCTGCATTTGCCCAAAGGGAATCCAGAACAAGTCCCTCCCTCTATTTTGTTCTTGAGAGGGGTCAGTCTAGAAGCCAGATCCTATCAGTATGAGGAGCAGCAGCCCAGGGTTGTCTGGCTCAGCACCAAGGATTTTTTTTTAAAAAGGAAGAGTTTCTTAGATGAGTACTTGTTACTGAAGACAGTCAGTGATAACCACTGACCACATGCTATCAATACACTATGTGTCCTTTTTAGAATAAAGATTATGTATCATCATTCCTTTGGAGAAAATTGTTATTCAGGTATAAAAACGAGATCACAATAAAAACTTGAACCTGTGATCACAGTCTTCCCTTATCTGTGTCTAAACCTATTTTGAAATTGGAGGAGGAACCTCAAGGCCAAGTTCCTGCTTGGTACGGGCATGGTAAGCCAGCAATTTGCTTACTGAGGGCCAGTCCCCATTTTGCACTGAAAGTGCCCTTTAATCACCATAATTTAAAGATAGAAAACTTACCTACTACCAAACCAAACTGTCTGGAGTTATTTTATTACAGGGTCTGTTTTGACATTGAAGCAACAGCTAACTGAGCCAGAGCCCCTTCATTTCTTGTATCTCAAAAAGTATCAGAAGTGATGCCCTTGTCATTCAGCTGGTAGTATGTGGCAAAGCTGAATTTGTACCCTGAACAATTGAGAACACTTCTACATCAGCATGGAGTCTAGTATATTAGAATGAAACGGTCTAGTTACTTTCTGAAACTGAAAAGGTCTTAGTGAAAAATGAGATGGAGAGGAGGAGAGAAATATGAGAGATTTAGGAGCTAATATCAACAGAAATTAGGGATTGATTGGATGTGGCAGGTTAAGAATTGGGTACCCATTTCGGGGCTTAGATAACCAGGGAGACTAAAGGAATATTGGACTAGGGTCAAGGGTTGGTTGTGGAATCTAGTTTTAGATTTTTTGTTTGTTTTGAGACTGAGTCTCGCTCTGTCGCCCAGGTTGGAGTGCAGTGGCGCGATCTCGGCTTTTTTGTATTTTCAGTGGAGACAAGGTTTCACTGTGTTAGCCAGGATGGTCTCGATCTCCTGACCTCGTGATCCATCCACCTCAGCCTCCCAAAGTGCTGGGATTACAGGCGTGAGCCACCGTGCCCGGCCTAGTTTTAGATGTTTAAGATATCCAAATGATGATATCCATCAGACACCTGAATAGCTGGATTTCAGGAATGAAACCTGGTTTGAAGATAAAGATTCAGGAGTAGGCCAGGTATGGTGGCACATACATGTAATCCTAGCACTTTGGGAGTCCAAAGCCAGAGGATCACTTGAACCCAGGAGTTGGAGACCAGCCTGGGCAAGATGGCTCAGATCTCATATCTACAAAAAATTAAAAAGTTAGCCAGGCGTGGTGGTGCGCACCTGTAGTTTCAGCTAGTTGGGAGACTGAGGCAAGAGGATCACTTGAGCCTAGGAAATTGAGGTGGCAGTAAGCTATGATCATGCCACTGCCCTCCAGCCTGAGAAACAAAGCAAGACCCCATCTCAAAAAAAGAAAAATATTTAAGATTCAGGAGTAATTTAGATTTGGGGGATCATCAAAACCATAGATTTGAAAGGAGTCATCCACGGAAAGCTAGGAATAAGATGACAGGCAACCAAAGGAAAATAAGTATTTAAAGGGCAAAGCAGAAGAGCCCACAAAAAAGCAGCATATGATACAAGAGAAAACCCAGGAGAGTAGTGGTATTATGGGAAGCCAACAAATAAAGGTTTTGGAAGGGAATGGTCAGCCTCATTGAACCCTTCCAACAGAGAGATACTGTTATCCCCATTTTACAGAAGAGAAAGCTGAGGTTGGGAGAGACAAACCAAATTTTCCAAGCTAAGTGGCAGGACCAGGATTTAAATCCAGGACTCGATGCAGAGCTCTTGCTCTTAATCATCAGTAATCAAGCAGTGGTATCTTTGATGAAGCAGTAGTGGCAATAGAAACTTAAGGACTCGAAGACTGAATGAGTAGATATTGGACTACTTTTATTTCAGAAAGCTTTGATGTAGAGGGAAGAGGTTTTCAGAGGACAGAACTGTATTCATTACTCTGATCTGAGAAACTTTTAATATTTGGGGAGAGAAGGGTAAAAAGGTGGTCTTTTTAAAGTAAAGTATAGCATGGTGGAAACAGAATGCAAGAGCAGGGCTTTTGAGTTTTTCCATATTCTTTGGAGGCAAGATGGTGCTTTGCTTCCAGGAATAGCAGTTAAGAAGCAATGCTTTCCACATTAATTTGGCTTAGATTTTCTTTTAAAAATAAACTCTACTAGGGTGTGCAGGGTCAGTCTTTTGGGCATGTGAATGTGCAATTTTTCATTCACTGGTGAGATAGGAACTATTCTAACTTCTAGTATGGGGGTTGGGTGCTCATGTCATCAGAATTTTTAACAGAATTAGGAAAATGAAACCAAGGACATAATCACAGCTACGGATGTGGTTTTAGATAACTGAAAAAGAGAGGCAAGAAAGCAGAAGTATGAACTAGCAATGAGAAAAAAGTACTCTTCTTACTGAATAATATTGGGCAAAACTGTGCATTCCAAAGACAGCAAACAACTTTGGAGTGTGTCACTACAATGATTATTTTGTTTTCAAGGAAAAATCATTATTATAATGGCTGAGTACCTCATGTTGGACCAGTCCTTCCACAAACAACAAATGTAAACAAGTGGGTAAATATATTCTCTTGGTTTAACTTTTAAAAAATACATACGACTGTTCAAAGAAAAAATATTACAGTGTATTCTGAGGCTGCACATACATAAATAACATGACAACTATAAAGCATATATGGTTGCAAGGTTTTAATATTTTATGTAGTGGGACACAAAACAAATCCTAAATAGTTTGTGAAAAGTTGAACATGGTCCTTGCCAGAGCAGTCAGACAAGAGAGAGAAATAAAGGGCATCCAGATCGGTAAAAAGGAAGTCAAACTGTCATTGTTTGCTGATGACATGATCGTATACCTAGAAAACCTTAAAGACTCATCCAAAAAGCTCCTAGAATGGTAAATCAATTCAGCAAAGTTTCAGGATACAAAATTAAAGTACACAAATCAGTAGCCCTGCTATATACCAACAGCAACCAAGCTGAGAAATCAAGAACCTAACCCCTTTTACAATAGCTGCAAAAAAACAAAACAAAAACAAAAAATTAGGAATATACTGAACCAAGGAGGTAAAAGAGCTCTACAAGGAAAACTACAAAACACTGCCTAAAGAAATCGTAGATGACACAAACAAATGGAAAATACATCCCATGCTCACGTATGGGTAGAATCAATATTGTGAAAATGACCATACTGCCAAAAGCAATCTACAGATTCAGTGCAGTTCCCATCAAAATACCAAAATCATTCTTCACAGAATTAGAAAAAACAATCTTAAAATTCATATGAAACCAAAAAAGGACTGACATAGCCAAAGCAAGACTAAGTAAAAAGAACAAATCTGGAGGCATCACATTATCTGACTTCGAACTATACTACAAGGCCAGAGTCACCAAAACAGTGTGGTGCTGGTATAAAATCAGGCATACAGACCAATGGAACAGAAGAGAGAACCCATAAATAAAACCAATACTTACAGTCAACTGATCTTCGGCAAGCAAACAAAAAAGTGGGGAAAAGATACCCTATTTAACAAGTGGTGCTGGGATAATTGGCAAGCCACAAGTAGAAGAATGAAACTGGATCCTCAGCTCTCATCTTATACAAAAATCAACTCAAGATGGATCAAAGACTTAAATCTAAGACCTGAAGCCATAAAATTCTGGAACATTGAAAAAAATACTTCTCGACATTGGCTTAGGAAAAGACTTCATGACTAAACAACCCAAAACGAAATGAAACAAAAACAAATAGGTGGAACTTAAACTAAAAAGCTTCTGTACAACAAAAGAAATAATCAGCAGAGTAAACAGACAACCCACAGAGCAGGAGAAAATTTCTGCAATCCATACATCTGATGAAGGACTAATATCCAGAATCTACAAGGAACTCTAATCAGCAAGAAAAAAAAATCCCATCAGA
>NW_012101708.1:60118-62320 GCF_000951045.1 Mandrillus leucophaeus
TTAAAAAAAAAAAAAAAAAAAGAAATGAGCCATGAAAAGACATATAAGAAACTGAAGCGTATCTTACTATAGAAAGGAATCAATTTGAAATGGCTGCATCCCACATGATTCCAACAATACAGCCTTCTGGAAAAGGCAAAACTAGAGAGACAGCAAACAGATCAGTGGCTGCCAGGGGTTAGTGGGGAGGGAAGGATTAACAGAGCACAGAGGGCTGTTAGGGCAGTGAAAATACCCTGTATACCATAGTGGTGGATGCATGTTGTTATATTAATATATTTGTCCAGGCCAGGTGTGGTGTCTCACTCCTGTAATCCCAACACTTTGGGAGGCTGAGGTGGGCAGATCACCTGAGGTCAGGAGTTTGAGACCAGCCTGGCCAATATGGCAAAACCCCATTTCTACTAAAAGTACAAAAATTAGCTGGGCATAGTGGCGCATGCCTGTAATCCCAGTTACTCAAGGGGCTGAGGCAGGAGAATGGCTTGAACCTGGGAGGTGGAGGTTGCAGTGAGTCAAGATCGCAACACCGCGCTGCAGTCTGGGTGACAAAGTGAGTGAGACTCTATCCAAAGCCACAGAATGTACAAGACTGAAGCCTAAAGTAAATTATGGACTTTGGGTGATAAAGATGTGTCCATATACATTCATCAGTTGTAACCAATGTACCACTCTCATGGGAGATGTTGACAGGGAGGGAGGAGGCTATGCATGTGTTGGGGCAGCTGATATATGGCAAGTGTCTATATTTTCTCTCAAGTTTGCTATGAACCTAAAACTTCAATACCCTTTTCAGCCCCCGAGAAAGTAAAAAACAAAACAAAACAAAATCATAAAAATTCTCAGCAAATCGAGAATAGATGGGAACATCTTCAACCTGATGAAGGGCATCCATGAGAGAAAAAATGCAATGGATATCATCATATTTAGTGAAATATTGACTACTTTGTCCCTAAGATTAGGACCAAGGCAAAGATGTTTACTCTTACCACTTCTATTCAGCATTATACTGGACTAGAGTTCTGGCCAGTGCAATAAGGCAAGAAATAAAAAGGCATAAAGATTAGAAAGGAAGAAATAAAACTCTTTAGAGATGACATGATTATGTAGAAGATCCTAAGGAATCCTAAAAATAAATTATGAAAATACAGTGACTACACCTAAGTGGATTTGGCAAGGTCACAAGATACAATGTCAATGTACAAAAATCAATTGTATTTTTATATACAAGCAAGGAACAATTTTGAAAATAAAATTTTAAAAAAATCACAAAAGTGTCAAATGCTATTGATATGAAATACTTAGGAATTTAACTGACTACACGTTAAGACCTCTACTCTGAAAACGGCAAAAGCACTTGTGTGAAACAGAAGGCCATTATACACAATGCTGTGTACTCACAGTGGAATACTATCTAGCTATAAAAAGCAACCAACTACATGCAACATGGATTATTCTAAAAAATACTATGCTAAATGCAAGCAGCTTTATACAAAGGACTAAATACTGAATGACTGCATTTTTAAGTTGCATTCTGAAAACAGGCAAAACTAATTTATGGGGAAAAAAAGTAACTGGCTGTTCTGGGGCTTGAGATATGGGGTGGGGATGACTTGGAAGTGGCGTGAAGGAACTATCTAGGGTGATGGGGACTTTTTATTTTTGCTGCTCCTTGTAGATCAAGACTAACTCAGGCAATGTGCTTGGGGCTGTCCATCTGAATCTTTTTTTGAGACAGTTTGCCGTGTTGCCCAGGCAGGAGCACAGCGGCATGATCTTGACTCACTCCAACCTCCGCCCCAAGGGCTCAAGCAGTTCTGTTGTCTCAGCCTCCCCAGTAGCTGGGATTACAGGCGCCCACCACCACACTCTGCTAATTTTTGTATTTTTAGTAGAGACCGCACCTGGCCCATTCTGAATCTTGATAGCCACTTGGGTTAGGTGAGTATATGCATTTGTCAAAACTTACCTGGCTGGGTGTGGTGGCTCACACCTGTAATCCCAACACTTGGGGAGGTCAAGGTGGTCAGATCACCTGAGGTCAGGAGTTCAAGACCAGCCTGGCCAACATGGTGAAGCCCTATCTCTACTAAAAATACAAAAAGTAGCCTAGTGTGGTGGCAGGCACCGTAATCCCAGCTACTTGGGCAGCTGAGGCAGGAGAATCGCTTGAACCCGGGAGGTGGAAGTTACAGTGAGCTG
>NW_012101708.1:66740-71165 GCF_000951045.1 Mandrillus leucophaeus
AGGAGAAAATTTCTGCAATCCATACATCTGATGAAGGACTAATATCCAGAATCTACAAGGAACTCTAATCAGCAAGAAAAAAAAATCCCATCAGAAAGCGGGCTAAGGACATGAACAGACAATTCTCAAAACAAGATATACAAATGGCCAGCAAATGTGAAAAAATGTTCAACATTGCTTAAAGATCAGGGAAATGCAAATCATAACCACAGTGTGATACTACCTTACTGCCACAAGAATGGCCATAGTCAAAAAATCAAAATATAGATGTTGGCATGGATATGGTGAAAAGAAAACACTTTTATACTGTTGGTGGGAAAGTAAACTAGTATAACCACTATGGAAAACAGTGTGGAGATTCCTTAAAGAACTAAAAGTAGTTCTATCACTTGATTCAGCGATACCACTCCTGGATATCTTACCCAGAGGAAAAGAAGGCATTATACGAAAAAGATACTTGCACATGCTTGTTTATAGCAGCACAATTTGCAATTGCAAAAATATGGAACCATCCCAAGTGCTCATCAATTGACGAGTAGGTAAAGAAATTGTGGCTCATTCCTGCAGTCCCAGCACTTTGGGAGGCCAAGACAGGCAGATCACTTGAGGCCAGGAGTTTGAGACCACCCTGGCAAACATGGTGAAACCCTATCTCTACTAAAAATACAAAAATTAGCCAGACACATGCCTGTAGCCCCAACAAGTCAGGAGGCTGAGGCAACAGGATTGCTTGAGCCCAGGAGTCTGAGGCTGCAGTGAGCTATCATGGTACCACTGCACTCCAACCTGAACAACAGAGGGAGGCCTTGTCTCTTACACACATAACACACATACACACAGCAGCTCATAAATCAAGGGAAAAAAAGAAAAAATACTTTGAACTAAATGATAATGAAAACAAAATGTGTAGGATTCAGCTAAAAGCAATGCTTAGAGGAAAACTTAGAATTGTAAATGCTTCTATCAGAAGACAGGAGAAAATCAGTTTCCACCTTAAGCTAGAAAAAGCAGAGAAAAACCCAAAGTAAGTAGAAGGAACAAACAAACAAGTATTAAAAATTTGAGAAGCCCCAAATTCTATGGGAAAAAAATGTATGATAAATCCCCACCAAGGGCTGAGTGCAGTGGGTAGCTCATGCCTGTAATCCCAGCACTTTGAGAGGGGGAGTACTGCTTGAGCCCAAGAGTTTGAGACCAGCCTGGGTAACATAGTGAGACCTACATCTCTACAAAATAATTTAAAAAATAAAGAATAAATTAGCAGGGCACAGTGTCACATACCTGTGGTCCCAGCTAGTTGGGAGACTTGAGGTGGGAGGATTGCTTGAGCCCTGGAGATTGAGGCTGCAATGAGCCACGATTGTGCCATTGCACTCCAGCCTGGGCGATGGAGCGAGACCCTCTCTCTTGAAAAAAAAAAAGAAAAAAGAAAAAAATCCCCAGCTAAATTGATCAAGAAAAAGACAAATTACCAGTATCAGGAATGAAAGCGGGTATAACATTACAGATTCTGCAGACATGAAACAAGATGCAATGTAAAATCTTAAGTCCTACTAAAGAAACCAATTTTGTAACTCAAAAGTTATCCTTGAAAGCAAACTCCTGGCTCAGGTGATTATACTGGTAAATTCTGTCAAACATTTATGGGGCAAAATAAATTCAATCTTACAAAAATTTTCAGAAAATAGGAGCAAGAACTTGTTTGTATGATGTCAAAACTGGACCAAAGACATTACAGAACAACAAAACTATAGACTATTACCCTGTATGAACATAGGTACAAAAATCCTCAACAAAATATTAGGAAAGCAATCCAGCAATACATAAAAAGGTAAATATGTAAATCATGACCAAGTTGGAGTTATCCCAGGACCCTAAGCTTGGTTCACTATTGAAAATCAAAGTACTCACATGCATTAACAAAAGAGAAAAAGTCATATGATTTTAGTAGATACAGAAAAAAAACAATTTTTTTTTGAGATAGAATCTTGCTCTGTTGCCCAGGCCAGGGTGCAGTGGCACAACCTCAGCTCACTGCAACCTTTGTTTTGCCTCCTGGGTTCAAGTGATTCTCCCACCTCAGCGTCCCGAGTAGCTGGGACTACAGGTGTGAGCCACCAGGCCTAGCTAATTTCTGTATTTTTTCTGGGGAGGCGGGGGTGGCGGGGGGGTGGTTTGCCATGTTTGCCATGTTTGCTAGGCTGGTCTCGAATTCCTGGCTTCAAGTGATCCACCCACCTTGGCCTCCCAAAGTGCTGGGATTACAGGCATGAGCCACCACAGCTGATAAGCATTTTTTTTATTTTTCTTTTTTTAGATAAGGTCTCACTATTGCCCAGGCTGGAGTGCAGTGGTTCAAACAGCTCACTGCACCCTCGAACTCCTGGGCTCAAGTGTTCCTCCTGCCTCAGACTCCCAAGTAGCTGGGACCACAGGCATGTGCCACCATACCCAGCTAATTCTGTTTAAGAGATGAGGGTCTCACTTTGTTGCTCAAGCTAGGAAAAAATAAATTTTTAAAAAGCCAGCATAGCCAGGCCTGGTGGCTCACACCTGTATTCCCAACACTTTGAGGGGTGGAGGCAGAAGAATCACTTGAAGCCAGGAGTTCAAAACCAGCCCAGGCAACATGGTGAGACCCCATCCCTACAAAAAAACTTTAAAAGAAAAATTAGCTGGGTGTGGTGGTGCATCCTGTGGTCCTAGTTACTTGAGAGGCTAAGGCAGGATGATCACTTGAGCCTAAGAATTTGAGGCTGCACTGAGTCATGATCTGTGATCATGTCACTGCACTCTAGCCTGGATGATGGAGCAAGAGCCTGTCTTAAAACACACACATACAAAACCCATCATGTGACTTAACTGATAAAGGACTGTTACATAAAATATACAAATAACTTCAAAAACTCTACATTAAGAATACAACCTGAGGCTGGACGCAATGGCTCACATCTGCAGTCCAGCACTTTGGGAGGCTGAGGCGGGCGGATCACTTGAGGTCAGGAGTTGGAGACCAGCCTGGCCAACATGGTGAAACCACATCTCTACTAAAAATACAAAAACTAGCCAGGCATGGTGGTGTGTGCCTGTAATCCCAGCTACTTGGGAGGCTGAGGCAGAAGAATTGCTGGAACCTGAGAGGCAGAGGTTGCAGTGAGCGGAGATCGCACCACTACACTCTAGTCTGGGCAACAGCAAAACTGACTCAAAAGCAAAACAACCACCTGATTAGAAAATGGGCCAAAACCCCTCACCTCACCAAAAATACACACAGATGGCAAATAAACATATTTTAAAGGGCTCCATATGTCATCAGAGAAATGCAAATTAAAAAGAGATACCACTACATACCTATTAGAATGCCCAAATCCAGAACTCTGACACCACCAGATGCTGGAGAGGATATTGAGCAATGGACTGTTACTCATTGATGTTGCGAATGCAAAATAGTAAAACCACTTTGGAAGACAGTTTGGCAGCTTCTTACAAAACTAAACATACTTTTAATGTTAGAACTCAGCAGTCACACTCCTATTTACCCAAAGGAGTTAGAAATGTATGTACACACAAAAACCTGCACATGGATGTTGACAGCAGCTTTATTCACAGTTGCCAAAACCTGGAGGCAACCAAAATGTCCTTCAATAGGTGAATAAATGAATAAACTGTGGTACATCCAGACAAAAGACTACTACTCAATTCTAAAAAGAAACAAGATAGGGGGGCACCCAAGATGGCCGAATAGGAACAGCTCCAGCATCCAGCTCCCAGCGTGAGTGACACAGAAGATGGGTGATTTCTGCATTTTCAACTGAGGTACCGGGTTCATCTTACTGGGGCGTGTCGGACAGTCGGTGCTGGTCAGCGGGTGCAGCCCGACCAGCAAGAGCTGAAGCAGGGTGAGGCATCGCCTCACCTGGGAAGCGCAAGGGGGAAGGCAATTCCTTTTCCTAGCCAAGGGAAACTGAGACACACAACACCTGGAAAATCAGGTAACTCCCACCCTAATACTGTGCTCTACCAAGGGTCTTAGCAAACAGCACACCAGGAGATTATATCCCACACCTGGCCTGAAGGGTCCCACGCCCACAGAGCCTCCCTCATTGCTAGCACAGCAGTCTGAGATCTAACTGCAAGGAGGCAGCAAAGCTGGGGGAGGGGCACCTGCCATTGCTGAGGCTTAAGTAGGTAAACAAAGCCACCAGGAAGCTTGAACTGGGTGGAGCCCACTGCAGCTCAAGGAGGCCTGCCTGCCTCTGTAGACTCCACCTTTGGGGACAGGGCATAGCTAAACAAAAAGCAGCAGAAACCTCTGCAGATGTAAATGTTGCTTCCTGACAGCTTTGAAGAGAGCAGTGGTTCGCCCAGTACGGAAGTTGAGATCTGAGAACGGACAGACTGCCTGCTCAAGTGGGTCCCTGACCC
>NW_012101708.1:77370-95144 GCF_000951045.1 Mandrillus leucophaeus
GACAGAGCGACACTGTCTCAAAAACAAAAACAAAGGCCAGGCATGGTGGCTCATGCCTGTAATCCCAGCACTTCGGGAGGCCGAGGTGGGTGGATCACCTGAGGTCAGGAGTTCGAGACCAGCCTGGGTAACCCGTCTCTATTAAAAATACAAAAAACTTAGCTGGGCGTGGTGGTGGGTGCCTGTAATCCCTGCTAATTGGGAAGCTGAGGCAGCAGAATCACTTGAACCCAGGAGGCGGAGGTTGCAATGAGCTGGGATTGCACCACTGCACTCCAGCCTGGGTGACAGAGTAAGACTGTCTCAAAAACAAAAACAAAAACAACAAAAAAACAAACTTACCAAATGGCACACTTAAAATTTGTGCAGTTTCACTATATAAACATTTTTACCTTAAAAGACCAGAAAGCAAAATGTTAAATTATTACAAGTAGCTTTTCAGTGATTTAAAATAGTTCTAAAGAGACCCAGGAAATTGTCTGTTCAGCTTAGTTATAACTGACAATTATTTAACTCTTAAATATGTGCCCCATACTGTGCTAAATATTCCACATGGCAGTCTCCTTTAATCAACAGCCCTATGAAGGTAGGTACCATCATTAACCCCATTTTACAGATGAGCAAAGTAAGGCTCAGTAAGGGTAACTTGTCCAACATCATTCAGTACTCACCATCTCAAAACCTTGTGTAGAATTTGGATTTCTTCTCAAACTTGTTAGGAGACAATACAATGCAAACTGTACCTGCATGATAAGGATGACAGATTCTTGGCTGTACTCTTACTTCTTGGTAGTGCTTTGTATGCTGCAGCTTTTCTTTTCCCTGCATTTTAAATCAGTTTCAAATGAAAGCCAGAGTGTACCAACAGTTTTCAGGAAGACTCACTCTTCATTGGGCATCCTTTTTAGGCCAATGGATTTTCAAACATTTCTTCATATAAAATCATATGTAAAATACCTTTGTAAAACACCAAAGCAAAGGGTTGAGAAACTTGAAGCCCCTACCTATTCAGCTTATCCTACCCTTCCAGCTCACCTCTGCATAATCTGTCCTGTGTGATAAATACCCATCACTTCTATTGCTTAGCTACTTCACAAAAAAGATGGGACATTCTGCAGGAGGATTATGTTCAAATCTATATACACTCAGACAGTCACTGACACTTTACAAAACAATGCTTACTTATACTTACCCTTATAATGTATGATGTGTTTTTATACTTTTTGTGATAACCAAATGGATTTAGTGGCTATTAGTTCAAGATCCATTATTTGAAAAACACTGCTATAGGGTACGTGCGGTCTATACTCCCTGAACTAGTCTTTACTGGCAGCACCAATCAAAAAATGGAGAACCTGTTAAGAATATACACTCAGGACCGGGGGCTCAGTCAACTTAGAAAAGATCATGTGGAGAACACTTCACAACTCCTAATAAAGTCTTCTTAGGCTTAGAATATAAATATTTCAATTCTTGAGAAAATAAAAATCTCATGTAAGCCTTTCTAATAAAAATAGGCTAGAAGGTTGGTGGTTATTTTTAACTTATCTGGGAAACAGAGGATGAGACAGCAGCCAGATATTTCCTTAATTTAAGCCTATGCAGCTTTGAGTTACAAGCTGCATTCTAGGCTTAAATTTTCTTTGAAGGAGTAATCAAGCTTTCTTACCCAAAGCAGGGAAAGGGAGGTCACAAACGAAGAGCTTGAGGTAGCTTTGAGATTCTAGAAGCTGTTGTGGGCCCGGGAGAAATGAAAACCCGATGAACTAGGCAGGCCCACCACCAACTGCCATGTTCATACTGCCCTCCGAACAAGCTGAAAAGGTTCACCATGCTCTCAAACTGCTATGCTCTAATTCAGCTTTAACTGGGCTACTTCATACTAGTACTTTGTGTCAGTTTCAACCCCACAGGACAGGCCTATAGCCCAGGCTCAGCATGAGGGACTGCAAGTACCTCAAGAGCAAAGTAACATGTACATCATAAATGAACACCAGAATGATTTTTATCTTATCTGGTTTCAGAGTGGTGATGGAAACAAAAATCAATTACAGACAGAAATCCTGAAATGTAAATTGTTTTTAATATATTTAAGAGCACACAGAAGTCTTGATTTATAAAAAAATAAATATATAACATGACAAATTTATTGATGATCCTGGAGCTCTGAGGTCAAACTCTTTAATGATCAATGAAAACATAAAACATACATGATCTGTTATACACACAGGAGCATATTCCAGTTGTAAAAAGCAAATTCCTTGAAGGCTCAGAACGAACAAAAATCAGTCTTCATGGCAGAAAGCACATCCAAAGCTAGGCAATGAAGTTCAGCTCGGGCCACGTGAACCTTTCACCAGCCAGCCTATAACCTATGGAGCCAGGACAGGAAAGCACGATCCTTCAGCTCACGACGCCACCAGGCTTCTAGACAACTGCAGAATGAACGAGTCCCTCAGAGGCTCCCCAGCCCCTGCTGCCATCATAAAGCACAGGAGGGATTGTTTTGTCCTTAGCGGCTCTGTCCTAAATTTGAGAGCAGGAGACTGAGAAGGTTATACTCATTAAATATTGTCATTGTAACACTGAATGGAAATGATGATCCTTGCCCATGGACACTGAGCTGAGAGAGAGAGGAACCTCACATGAGGCTTTCCTAGAGACCAGGATGTTGGGTGAGTGGGCGTGCACTTCTCAAGTGGGCAAGGAAGGAGTGCTTTTCTCCAGCTGACATGCTCTCAGGGGTGAAGAAGTTTGGCTTAAAATACTAGATGGCGCCGCATAAACTAGGGATTTAGGAACTGAGTTTTTAGCTCTGTGACACACAACATAAAAAACAAAAATCCAGTCTCATTAGTTAAATTCTGATTAAAACCTGAAATGTTTTTATGGCGTTGCCAACAGGCTGGAATGTATCTGATACAGTTTAATCTGCTTTTATTTCTTTGGCTGTCTTCCAACTAGATTTACGAACAGTTCTGACCCTCTCAATCCTATTTTCCAAACCACTTTCTTCCTGTAATTCTTAAGTTGGCTAGTTCTCCTTCCTCAGAAAAATTACCCCTAACAATCTTCCTAATAGTGAGGGTGTACTTCTGAATAGAAGAGTCCTTCGGCTGAAATGGCATCTCCAAGGCCTACAGTTCGAATGGGGTCTTTACACACCAACACTGGTGTGAAGTGGAAGGATATTCCCTCTCTGTGCCATTCTACTACTGGCTTGTTTGGGTTTAATACAATCCTGGAGCCTGCCTCCGAATGGGAAGTCATGAACTCTTGGGGTGCCCTCAGAGACACTCGGCTAGTGTCTATGGTTTCTGTGGCGCAGGCCTGTGTCCCAGCCACACGAGCTCCTGCAGCCACGGCTGCCAGCTGGTTGGCCCAGTGTCCATCCACAGTTGCCAGGATGTGGTAGACCAGTGTGTGGAAATGGATCCTGGTGAGATCCGAGGCTCTGCTTTTACTCCTCCCGTGTTCTTTCAAGATCCAGAAGAGGATGTCACTGACCATGCCCACATCAGGAACCCCGTTCCACGAAGAGAGAGAAGAGTGAGGTCCAGATGCCGACTGGGTGAGAAATAACAGCTCCTGTTCATTCAGCCCAAGAGAAGTCACCACAGGAAAGACCTGCTAACAAAAACAATGACAGGTCTCTCTCTGATGGAGATAACCTGGCTCCTAAGAATGTCCCATGACATAGCCAGTTACTAAATGAAAATGAAATAGAAATGGCTCATTTGTTTTTAAAGGTGAGAAGAAAAACCCAAACAAAAGCTATACTGAGAAACACCAAGAGTGAGCCCAACTGTAAACTATGGACTTTGGGTGCTGATGATGTGCCTGTGTAGGCTCACTAGTTATAATAAATGTGCCACTCTGGTGCAGGCTGCTGGCAGTGGGGGAGGCTGTGTGTGTGAGGGGACTGGGAATATATGGGAACTCTCTTGGATTCTGCTGTATTTTGCTGCGCACCTAATTATTACCGTAAAAAAAAAATGAAGTCTACTAAAAAAAAAAAAAAAAAAAAAAGAACAACAGTCAGCCCTCCATATCCGTGGGTTCAACCAACCTCAAATGGAAAACAGAGTATTCGAGGATGTGGAACCTGCAGATAGGGAGGGCCAACTTGTCTAATCCACAGATTCCATGGGGCCACCTGCAGGATGTAAACATCTGCAGATTCTGGTATCTGGGAAGGGTTCTGGAATACACTCCCCACCCCCTGGCCCACACACTGCTGATGACGAGGGATGACTGTATACTGAAATACCATTTTTTCATCTGTCAGACTGATATAAATGCAAATTTTAACATTCTGGTAGCAAGGATATGAGGGAACAAGCATTTGTAAAGAATGCCAGTGGGAAGTAAACTGGTATAATTCTCATGGAGGGCAAGCTGGCAATCTCAAAATTACAAATGCTTTCTTATGCTCCAATCCAGCTGTTCTTCTTCTGAAAATTTCTCATACATATGGACTTGCTCACACGCAAAATAAAATCATGTATCAAGTCGTTCACTGCAGCACTGTGTGTAACAGCAAAGGGCAGTAAATAACCAATATGTCCATCAAGAAGGTTCAGGTTAAGTAAACAGAGGTACATCTACACATTCATTTTAACCATGTGGCTGTGAAAAGACAGAGGATACTCTCCATGTTAGTGATGCAGGAAGATCTCCAAGATATATTTAGTGAAAAAAAGAGCAAAGTGAAGAACAGTGTATTCAGTAGGCTATGCTATCTTTTTGGGGAAAAGCCGATGGAAAAGGAAAATCAGGATATATTTCCGTATTTTCTTATACTTGTACAAAAGAACTCTGGAAATAAACTGATGAAGGTTACAAGTAGGGAAGGGGAGGAAGTAGGAGGGAGACTTCATTGCATATCTTTTCATAGTTTTGGAGTATTTTTAACCAAATGAATATATAACCAATTAAGAAGATTAGGTAACAAGAGATTACCAGGTGAGATACTTGCCTGAGTTCATGAAGCTGGGGAGTGCAACGCTGGCATGCTAACCCAGGTCTCCAAAGCTTGTGTTCTGAAGCCTCACCTGCTCGGATTTATACTAATCACTGCTGCTGCCCAGAGGCAGGCGCCGAACACCCAGATGCCTGAGGAAGGAGGGAGGTTCCCCCAAAGTTTCTTTGCTTTGAGCTTCTTGAAATTCAACTGAAAACAGCTGAGCTGGGCTTTCAGTTTTCTCCACTCACTTTCTACTTTCCCATTCCAGAGGAGAAATATCGACAAATCTGTCAGTTACGTAACTTTAACCTAGTAGGAGACACTACTGTTTCAGAACAGTCCTGGATCCTTATTTGGATCTCCATGGACTTGATTCTGAGTGACACAAACCTACATGTCAGTGAGCCAGTCCCTGAGCCCAAACAGATGGTCCCACTGCACAAAAAAGCTTCTCTGCAAGGCTCTATGAGGATCAGGGCCAAACAATGGTCCCATGTGGTTACCTGATGCACAATGCTGCTCATGAGCTCCCTGTTGGTCATACTGGCCAGCTCTAGGTGAACTGGAATACCAGTGGGGATGTCAGAAATGGAGGTTACAACCTGCAAAGAGAAGAAGATAAGCACTGCCATTAGAAATAGAAGGAAGTAAAGAAAGGGGGAAAATAGATCAGATCCTGAGAGGCGGTTCCTCCTGGTAATGGCCTTCTTTGCATGCTCACGAGAGCTACAACCAATGTGGGTCCCCCACCGCCTCTGTGGACAAGGGACACTTTTCCCACCAGGGAAGACTAGGCTGTGCAGAGCCATCAGGGATACAGAATCAGAGATGACAAAGAAGTGTCCCTGTATATTCATGTGGCCAGCCTATTCCTGGGACCTAAATGGAGCAGTTCACTTAGACTGCTGTACGAATCTGTAGGAGTTGCAGCATAGCTGATGTGAAGTGAGATGATACAAATAACACAAAGGACACAAACTACAAACCCTGCAGCTTGCAACCACGGTCAGTTTAGCACAGGATGCAGAGGCTCAGGCAAGAAGATGTTCTGACCTGTCCTACTCAAGCTGCTGCCCACATCTGTAGGGATACAGTGAGGTGCCTCACTGCAGCAGGAGGCAAGCTCCACAGCCAGCTGCCAAGATTATGTCCCTGCGAGGCCAGGACCTAAGACAAGGCAGCAGATGCCAAGAGAGGCTGGAACCTGAAGAAAACCACCAGCTGAGATCTGTGAAATTCTGTAACAGTGCCATTACCTCCAAGAGTCTCTTCCTCTGGAGCTCCTTGCTTTGTCCCTCCATCATGTGCAATCCAGAGAGGACCACCAGGTCTGGCTGAAACTCCTCCAGGCTAGACACAAACACCTCCAGCATATTCATGGCCCCGTTGGAGAGGTCGTGAGAGAAGATGAATCGGTTGGCATGGGGAGCTTTTAACTGGCCCCACTCCTCCCCTGGAAAAACCCAGTCAACACAATGGGAAGAAAAGGAAGAGGCTTTAGGTCTCCTAGCTGTGGGGGCACTTTCAGCCACCTCACAGGCTTGGAGCCTTGGCTCCAAGCAGGCTGGTTTCTGGCTGAGGAGACCCTGGCAACAACGGTCTAAGGTCAGCATGGCACTGCAAGAAACAAACCAAAAACCTAAACCCAAACCCAACCAAGAAACAGAAACATAGTATGGGTGCTATATGCCTTTTTCAGGGTAATTAGCTCCCCGAGTCCCAGGAGAGCCCTACCGTCCACTGAGCTCTCAAACACAGTAGAGACAGTACAGAACAGCAGCATGACTTCCAAATACCAGCATACAGTGCGCAGAACGCACGCCCTGCAGACAGTACCGGCTGTCATTGTTTAAAGCACATTCTTCCTCACAGCATTGCCCTGAGCATCTTTCATTCAGTTGGAACTTAAGCAGGCTGAATTCCTTCCCAACAGCCAAGCTCACTGCATCTCCTCTTCCCTGCTGCCCATCAGTGGTTTCTGGGCACCTGATCCAAAGGGTCAGACTATCTGGCTGCTCCAGTTGCTTCTATGTGAGTTGCTTTGGAGGAATGACTGTTTAAGACAAAGTTTAAGTGCTAGTTCCTCCCTTAATATGAAGCCTTTCCTAACTCTACCACCCCTAAGCAGACTTGATTACCTCCATTCCAGAGCCACCACTGTACCCTAATACAGGACTGAGGCACATGATTTTGCAATTACTCTTTCTTTTTTTCTTTCTTTTTTTTTTGAGATGGAGTTTTGCTCTGTTGCCGAGGTTGAAGCGCAATGGTGCGATCTCGGCTCACTGCAACCACTGCCTCCCAGGTTCAAGTGATTCTCCTGCCTCAGCCTCCCAAGTAGCTGGGATTACAGATACCCACCACCACACCCGGCTAATTTTTGTATTTTTAGTAGAGATGGAATTTCACCATGTTGGCCAGACTGGTCTTAAAACTCCTGACCTCAGGTGATCTGCCAGCCTCGGCCTTCCAAAGTGCTGGGATTACAGGCGTCTGAGCCACCACGCCCAGCCTGTAATTACTTTTTCCAAGTGTCTATCTCTGGCAGTAAACTGTGAGCTGAGGGCAGGGCCTGTGTCATCCTCTATCATATTCCTTCTGCGTCACGCTGCGTCTGGCATATAGCCATGGGAAAGAATTAAAAGAACAAGCAAATAAGAGAACAGATTGATGACCTAAATGCCCATGACAACAAAAAATATGGTTATGAACTCCAAATCCAACATTCTGCAAATCAACAAAGACTCTGTACAATGAGAAAAATACATTACATTGATATTCTCCAGAGAGCAAGACATGAACTCAACCCTTGAATAGTGACACTGCCAGGAAATACGACCTGATTGAATCTAGGAAAAAGGAGCCACACCGTATTCAAAATACACTGCTTCAGGAAGTGACAGAGGCAAAAACAAACAGGCTTCTGCAAGGCAAGGACGAGAAGAACCATGCAGAGCTGCTTGCTGTTTCCACAGGACACAGGGCAGAGGGGTGGCCCGAGAAGCAAATGGATCGAATTCTGCCTGTAATGGTAGTTAGCGCCCCTCTTTCCTCACAAAGTGTTGTATTCATTTCTGCAAGCAATCTCTTCTCAATGTATCATCCTGCCCTCAGCTGGTAAGTCAGCAAAACCTCTACATAGTGACTCACTGGATTCCCAGCCCAAGCCTGACGATGGGCTTCTCTGGGGAGGTTTGGTAAGAAAGAATGTGAAAAAAAAGTGGACACATCCCTTGGAATGTCCCTATTGATGTCAGAGAGAAACTGGGGATGGATTTCTGTTGAGAGAGCTGAGCCCAGGACTGCTGCCACCAGTCTAGGCTCCCTCCTTGGACCTAGGAAAATGTCACCTCACAAAGTTTAATGGAAGTCCACTGCTTTGTACGCAGAAAAGGCATAGGAAAGAAAAACTGAAGTGTGACGCTTATAAACCCAAGGATGGAGACACTCTTTGTGAGGTGAGCTGTGCTGTCTCCTTAACTACATACAAGGCACAGCTGTCCAATACATCATGAAAGTCTTGCTGAAGACATAAGACTCTCCACTCTGTAGTCACCAGGGAAAATGACAAACCAGGAATCACAAAGCTCCCCAGTTCATGCTGTGGGTGCCAAAAAAAAAGTGACATGAATCTGGAACTCATGGCAGCAATACCTCAGAGGCTCATCTTTAGCAATTCCAGACCCTTCCAGTCCACAGTCAGGGCATTCTTTTATTTTATTTTTATTTTTTTTGAGATGGAGTCTCGTTCTGTCGCCCAGGCTGGAGTGCAGTGGTGCAATCTCGGTTCACTGCAACCTCCACCTCCCAGGCTCAAGCAATTCTCTGCCTCAGCCTACCGAGTAGCTGGGATTACAGATGCCCGCTACCACACCTGGCTAATTTTTGTATTTTTAGTAGAGAAGGGGTTTCACCATCTTGGCCAAGCTGATCTTGAACTCCTGACCTCGTGATCTACCTGCTGCAGCCTCACAAAGTGCTGGCATTACAGGTGTGAGCCACAGTGCGCAGCCAGGTCATCTTTTCATCCAGGCTGCTCACAGTGTTTCCACACACCAACCAATCTCTTAATCCTTACCACAATGATCAGGCAGCAAAAACTATCACTCTTACTTCCCACCTGGGAAAACTAAAGCTGAGAAACTCAAAAACTCGTGTAGCATTAAGTATGAACTGCCTAAGTCAACAGTGTTTCCCTAATTTTCAGACCCTATCCTTCCTTACTTCCCAGCTGATTCTAGTAAAGACCCAAAAGAGAACCAGAACATGTTACAACTCTTTTTCTACCTGGAGAAAGGCATAAATTTCAAGAAACAACATAGTTCATATCTTGTGTTAAAGTTAATTACTCTAGTAGAGAAGATTCTCTTAATTGACTTGGAAGTAGTTCACTAAAGAGTATTAAGTGCTGCTTCAAGGTACCAATTAGTCTGTTTAGATGCTTGAGTCTTAAATATGAATTAACAATGTGTTGAATGAGAAACTCAAGAGTCTGAGTTCTGAGCAGAGGGAAAAATACAGCAGGAAATACACAGGATCAAAGTATGTCCAAGTATTTAAGATTTTCTCAGAAACCAGATGCCTAATCTATGTAACACATAAAATCTGCAGGGAAGAGGGGATGGGATGCAGTGGGTGTGGATTTATTAACATTAGAACATCTGATGGGAAACAATATAGTGATGTTAAATACAAAACACTTCCACTCACACACCCAAGGAAAAATAAAATGCTCCAGAGAAACTTGCCAGTAGCTTGGAATCAACCCCAAGCAGCTAGGAAGAGTCAGTCAGAAAGGCCTAGGGCAGAATCCAGCACAGAGCTGAATGGATGCTACCTGCCTTTCTCTTCTCTTAGTCATAAAGGAAAACTTTATATATGTGTGTTTAACACATTTTCATTTTTATTTGAGATGCCTGCTTTCCTACAGTCTGATTTATCTTGGCTTCAGAGCAATTCTGGTTGTAGACCTGGAAATTTTCTTCCATGTTGTAATACTCTATCAGTCTCCCTTGAGACAATGGCCAGTATCAGCTCAGTAGAACCAATAGGTCAGGAAACGTTCAGTATGGCAAAAACAGGATCCTGCTGATTTACCAAGATAAATTTCTGGCACAGTCGCACCCCAATCTGACAATACACAGTCCCCTGACTGGTCTTGCCACCATTACTTACTCATTTCCTTACCTGCTTGATACTCTAAAATGAGGTGGAACTCATCCACTTCCTGCAATGACTCTGGTGGAACAAAGACATTGTCATCAAGAAGCTCATGTAGCTTTGGACCAACTGGACCGCAAAGAAGAACCTGGAGACAAGCAACACGAAGTCCATCAGGAGCCCCGTTCCTTGCCCCACAGAACCTCAACAGTACCCCAGGACAGTACATTCAGGCTGATTCTAATCATTTCAACAAAATATTGGAATCCAAATCTAATTTTGAAAGCTGTTGGTTTGGAGGTGTGCAGCAGAAGGCATGTCACCAGGGCTAAGGCCTCTGGAGGGTATGACCATAATGTACCCAGAACTGAGAGGCTGACAAAAGAACTGTGTCACAGCCATCAGGCACCTATGCAGCTGCTGCATCTCATTCCCTCTGCTGAGGACTGCATGTTTGTGTCACCTCCCCAAATTTAGATGGTGAAGCCCAAACCCCCATGTGGCTTATTTGGAGATAGGGCTTTTGGAAGGTAATTAATATGAAATGAGGTCATAATGGTGAGTTGAGGTCCTAATCAGATAGAACTGGTGGCCTGATAAGAAAAGAGAGAGAGATCAATCTCTCTCCCGCGACTGCGTGCACCAAGGACAGGACATGTGGGAACACACTGAGAAGGTGGCCACCTGCAAGCCAAGAAGAGACTTCTCACCAGAAGCCACACCTTGCTGGAACCTTGATCTGGGGCTTTCCAGTCTCCACTGTGAGAAAATAAACTTCTGTTGCTTGAGACCCTAAGTTTATGGTATTTTGCTACTATGACAGCCAAAGAAGACCCTACCCCCACTTTCTTTACTCACTCACACCTTGTGCACGCAAAGAGACATGGGATGTTGTCTGCAACAAAGCTGCCAGATGAAAACTGTTTGAGTTTTTATACGGTATAAAAACAGTTTCTGGATCACCATATCCTCAACCGGGTGACCTCATTTGTGGAATAAAATTCTCTCCCATTACTGAACTGTTACGTGAATAGGACAGCCTTTTCAATATGAGAATTAAAGAGCATCCCAACTGAGAGACTTCAGGGGAAGGGGCTCTGCAGCTTTTCCAAAACCTTTTTCTTCAACTCCAACCAGGGCCTCCCTCTGGCTATTCTTTCTAGAAGCCATTTCTTATCTGTTCTTGTTCCTCAACTCCAATAAGCCATTGTTTTTGCCACACCATTCAAGGCCAGGCTAGCAGACTCAAAACCACTGAACAATGAAGACTGCACTGAGATTTAAAGGAAAGTCCCCAGAGACTGTCAACACTGCTTCACATTTTTTTTTTCTTTTTTTTTTTGAGACAGAGTTTTGCTCTGTTGCCCGGGCTGGAGTGCAGTGGTACAACCATAGCTCACCACAGCCTTGACCTCCCAGGCTCAAGCGATCCTCCTGCCTCAGCCTCCAGAGTAGCTGGGACTATAGGCATGAGTCACCAGGCCTGGCTAATTTTTTATTTTTATTTTTAATAGAGACAAGGTCTCACTATGTTGCCCAGGCTAGTCTTGAACTCCTGAGCTCAAGAGATCTCAGCCTCCCAAATTGCTAGGATTACAGGCATAAGACAACATGCTCGGCCCATTTCAGATTTAATATGTCCCACCCAGAAGCTTCAAAAGGCATTAACTTGCTAATTAACTGCTTATATAGACGGCTTTGTACAGAGGTACTTTTGTGTTATCTAAGAAATCCCGGCTTCTGGATAAAAATATACTCCTCTCCCTTTTCTGCCTTGACACATGCCCTTTACTTGCCAATTCTGAAAGTTTTGCCCCAACCACTTTACTTCCTTTCTCTAATTCTTGGCTAGTGCTCCACTTCCAAGATGAGACAACGAGGGCCACAGGCCATATTTACCCTCCTGCCTGAAACAACAAAAAAGACAAAATGTATGAAACAATGGTTTTCAAAACATTGTGTGAACATCAGACAATAAAGGACGACCCCTAAAAAAACAGGAATAAACTGGCCAGGCACGGTGGCTCATGCCTGTAAGCCCAGCACTTTGGGAGGCTGAGATAGGCAGATCACTTGAGGTCAGGAGTTCAAGACCAGCCTGGCCAACATGGTGAAACCCTATCTCTACCAAAAATACAAAAAATTTAGCTAGGCGTGGTGGCGTACACCTGTAATCCCAGCTACTCAGGAGGCTGAGGCAGAAGAATCACTTGAACCTGGGAGGTAGAGAGCCAAGATCATGCCACTGCACTTTAGCATGGGCGACAAAGCAACACTCTTGTCTCAAAAAAAAAAAAAAAAAAAAAAAAAAAAAGAAACAGGAATAAATTTAGTAAGCCCTACAAACATCTCAGCATATTACTGTAAAAGAATTTCCAGGTATACGGAACCTGAAAGAATTTATCACTAGCAGACTCCCACTAGAAGCAATGTTAAAAGAAGTCCTTCTGGCAGAAGGGAGAATGACATGAGATGGAAATATGTTTTTGTATTTTTTTGAGACGGAGTCGCTCAGGCTGGAGTACAGTGGTGTGATCTCGGCTCACTGTAACCTCCACCTCTTGCATTTAAGTGATTCTCCCGCCTCAGCCTCCCAAGTAACTGGGATTATGGACACGCACCACCACGCTTGGCTAATTTTTTTTTTTTTTGTATTTTTAGTAGAGATGGGGTTTCACCATGTTGGGTGAAACAACCTGACCGTGTCAGGCTGGTCTTGAACTCCTGACCTCAAGTGATCTGCCCATCTTGGCCTTCCAAAGTGCTGCAATTACAGGCATGAGCCACCGTGCCCAGCCAGAAATACGGATCTAAACAAAGAAATGAAGAACAACAGAAATGGTAATGCTAGATAAGTACATAAGATTATTTTTCTTATTATTTAAATCTCTTTAAGAGATAACTGAAGAAAAGTACTAACAAATGTAGTGTGAGGTTTGTAACATGCAGAAGTCAAGTATTTCACAATGATCGTATAAACATTGGAGGGAGAGAAGTACAGGCATACCTCATTTTATTGTGCTTCACTTTACTGTGCTCTGCAGATACTGCAGTTTTTACAAATTGACAGTCTGTGGCAACCCTGTGGTCCCCTCTGGGCACCACTTTTCCAACAGCATGTAATCACTTCGTGTCTCTGTCACATTCTGGTTGTTCTCACATTTCGAAGTTTTTCATTATTATGTCTGTTATGGTGATCAGTGATCTTTGATGGATGCTACTATTATAACTGTTTTGGGACACCACAGATCATTCCCACATAAGACAGTGAACTTAATCGATAAATAATTTATGTGTTCTGACCACTCCATGGACCGGCTGTTCCCGTCTCTCGCCCTCTCCTTGGGCCTCACTAAAATTTCCTGAGACATAACAATATTGAAATTAGGCCAGTTAATAACCCTACAATGGCCTCCGTGTGTTCAAGTGAATGGAAGAATTGCACATCTCTAACTTTAAATCAAAAGCTAGAAGTGATTAAACTTAGCAAAGAAGGCATGTAGAAAGCTGAGAAAAGCCTTTTATGCTGTTAGCCAAGTTGTGAATGCAAAAAGTCCTTGAAGGAAATTAAAAGTGCTACTCTAGTGAACATACGAATATAAGAAAGCAAAACAAAACAAAACAAAAACAAAAAACAACAACAAAAAGAAAGCAAAACAGCCCTATTGCTGATATGAGAAAGTTTGAATGGTCTGGATAGCAGATCAAACAAGCTACAACATTCCCTTAAGCCAAAGCCTAATCCAGAGCAATGCCCTACTCTCTCCAATTCTATGAAGGCTGAGAGAGGTGAGGAAGCTGCAAAAGAAAAGTTGGAAGCTAGCAGAGGTTGGTTCATGAGGTTTAAGGAAAGAAGCTGTCTCCACAACATAAAAATGCAAGGTGAAGCAGCAAGTGCTGATGTAGAAGCTGCAGCAACTTATCCAAAAGATCTAGCTAAGATCACTGATGAACATGGCTGCACTAAACAACAGGTTTGATGTACACAAAACAGCCTTCTGTTGTAGGGTAATGCTGGATAAGTACATAAGATAATTTTAAGAAGGTGCCATCTAGGACTTTCAGAGCTGGAGAGCAGAAGTCAATGCCTACCTTCAAAGCTTCAAAGAACAAACTGACTCTCTTGTTGGGGCTAACACAGCTGGTGACTAAATTGAAGCCAATGCTCACTGACCATTCTGGAAAATTCTAGGATCCCTAAGTATGATGCTAAATCTACTCTGCCTGTGTTCTATAAATGGAACAATAAAGCCTGAATGACAGCATACCTGTTTACAGTTTAATAGGCATTTTAAGCCCACTGTTCATAACTACTGCTCACAAAAAAAAAAAAAAAAAAATTGTTTAAAGTATCACTGCTCATTGACAGTATTCCTAGTCGCCCAAGAGCTCTGCTGGAAATGTATAAGGAGAAGGATGATGTTTTCATGCCCGCTAACGCAACATCCATTCTGCAACCCATAAATTAAGAAGTTATTTTGACTTTTTTTCTTGAGACAGAGTCTGGATCTGTCACCCAGGCTGGAGTATAGTAGCCTGATCTCAGTCCACTGCAATCTCCTTCAAGTGATTCTTGTGCCTGAGCCTCCTGAGTAGCTGGGACTGCAGGCGTGCACTACCACACCTGGCTAGTTTTTGTATTTTTAGTAGAGATGGGGTTTCACCATGTTGGCCAGACTGGTCTCAAACTCCCAGCCTCAAGTGATCTGCCCACCTTAGCCTCTCAAAGTGCTAGGATTACAGGCATGAGCCACTGCACCTGGCTAGAATTTTGACTTTCAAGTCTATTATTTAAGAAATACATTTCATAAGGCTATAGCTGCCATAGATAATAACTCCTCTGATGGATCTGGGCAAATAAACTGAAAACCTCTGGAAACAATTTACCATTCTAAATACCATTAAGAACATTTATGATTTATAGGAGGAAGGCAGCATATCGACATTAACAGGAGTTTCAAAGAAGTTGATTCTAACCCTCTTGGACACCTTTGAGATTCAAGACTTCAGTAAAGGAAGTAACTGCAGATGAGGTGAAAATAGCAAGAGAACTAGAATGAGCAGTGGGGCCTGAAGATATGACTGAATTACTGTATTCTTCATGACAAAACTTGAACAGATAGAGTTGCTTCTTATGGATGAGCAAAGACAGTGGTTTTTTGAGATGGAATCTACTCCTAGTAAAGATGCTGTGAATATTGTTGAAATGACAACAAAAGATTTAAAGAGTATTACATACACTTAGTTGATAATGGCAAATAGCAGGAAGGTTTGAGAGGACTGCCTCCAATTTTTAAAAGTTTTTTAATTTTTCATTTTTAGAGACAGGAATTTGCTCTATCACCCAACCTAGAGTGCAGTGGCACAATCATAGCTCACAGTAGCCTCAAACTCCTAGGCTTACGAGATCTTCCTGCCTCAGCTTCCCAAGTAGCTGAGATGATAAGCACGTGCCACCATGCCCAGCTAATTAAAAAACTTTTTTTTTTAGAGATGGGGTCTCGCTATGTTGCCCAGGCTCAAGTGATCCTCCTGCCTTATTCTCCCAAAGTGCTGGGATTACAGGTGTGAGCCACTGTACCTCGCCTGATTCCAATTTTGAATGAAGTTCCACTGTGGGTAAAGTGCTATCAAACAGCATCACATGCTACAGAGAAATCTTTTGCAAAAGGAAGAGTTAACTGATGTGGCAAATGTCATTGTTTTATTTTAAGAAATTGCCACAGCCACCCCAACCTGCAGCCACCACCCTGAACAGCAAGCAGCCATCAATATCAAGGCAAAGTACTGCCAGCAAAAAGATTATGACTGTCTGAAAGCTCAGATAATTGTTAACATTTATGGGTAACAAAGTACTCTAAAATTGTGTACACTTTTTTTTTTAGACATAATGGTACTGCACACTTACTTGACTACAGTACAGTGTAAACATAACTTTTAATGCACTGTGAAACAAAATTCATGCGATTCATTCTATTGCAGTATTTGTTTTATTGCAGTGGTCTAGAACCAAACATGCAGTATCCTGAGGTATGCCTGTTATCACTTGAAAGTAGACTGTGATAGGCTAAAGATATACAGTATAAACTCTAATGCAACCACTAAGAAAAAAAGAATTATACCTAGTAAAGAAGATAAAATGAAATCATAGAAAATAATCCAAAAGAGTACAGAAAAAGAGGGAAAAAGGATAGAGATGGGACAAATAGCAAACAAATAGCAAGATGCCAGATTTAAACCTAACCTGATATATCAATAATCACATTAGATGTAAACAGTCTAAACACTCCGATTAAAAGGCAGAGACTGTCAAAGTGGGTTAAAAAGCAAGTCCCAACTATATGCTGTCTATTAAAAAATACACTTTAAAGTAAAAAGATGCAAATAGATTAAAAGCACAAGGACGGAAAAAGATATACCATGCCAATACTAATCAAATGAAAGCTGGAATGGCTATTTCAATCAAAATAGATTTCAGAGCAAAGAAAATTATGAAATGATTTTATTTATCCCTAGTAATAATAAAGGAATTAATTCATGAAAGGGATGTAACAATCCTAAACATTTATATACCTAATAAGAGTTTCAAAATACATAAAGTAAAATGTTACAGAACTATAAAGGAAATAGACAAGTATCCAAAATTACAGTTGGAGATGTCAACATCCCTCTTAATAATTGACAGATAAAATAGACAAAAAAAAAAAAAAAAAAAAAAGTAAGAATATAAAAGACTTGACTTGAACACTATCAATCAACCTCACCTAATTGACATTTACAGAACATTCGACCCAACAACAGAAAGGCTTATGTACATTCTTGAAACTTTCAAGTACACACAGAACCTCACCAAGATAGACCATATTCTGTGCCATAAAAACGTATCTAAAACTTAGTAGGATTCAGGTCATAGAAAGCATATTTTCTGACCATACTGAAATTGAAATAGAAATCAATAACAGAAAGACATCTGGAAAATTCCCAAATATTTAGAAACTAAATAACATACCTCTAAGTAGTCCATGAATGGGCTATTAAATGGCACATCTCAATAAATCAAAGGGATATTAGTATTTTGAATTGAATGAAAATAAAAATAACATATCCCAATCTTTGGGATGCAGCTAAAGCAGTACTTAGGGGATATTTATATCACTAAACCCCTATATGAGAAAACAGGAAAGGTCTCAAATCAATGACTGTAGCTTCTCACATTAGGAAACTAGAAAAAGAAGAGCAAGTTAAATCTGAAGCAAGCAAAATCCAAGGAAAATAGAAAAATAGAGAAAAATCAATTAACCAAAAGCTAATTACTTATTAATAAGAGCAATAAAATTTATAAACCTCTAGCCAAACTGATCAGAAAAAAAAGAAGATACAGGTCGGACAGCTTTGAAGAGACCAGTGGTTCTCCCAGCACGGAGGTTGAGATCTGAGAAGAGACAGACTGCCTGCTCAAGTGGGTCACTGACCCCTGAGTAGCCTAACTGGGAGACATCCCCCACTAGGTGCAGAACCTCACACCTCACACAGCTGGGCACACCTCTGACACGAAGCTTCCAGAGCAAGAATCAGACAGCAACACTCGATGTTCAGCAATATTCTATCTTCTGCAGCCTCCGCTGCTGATACCCAGGCAAACAGGGCC
>NW_012101708.1:99939-148906 GCF_000951045.1 Mandrillus leucophaeus
GTGGAACATCACACACCGGGGCCTATTGTGGGGAGAGGGGAGGGGGGAAGGATAGCATTAGGAGATATACCTAATGTAAATGATGAGTTAATGGGTGCAGCACACTAACATGGCACATGTATACATATGTAACAAACCTGCATGTTGTGCACATGTACCCTAGAACTTAAAGTATAATTAAAAAAAAAAAAAAAGAAGATACAAATGACCAATATCAGGAATGAGAAGGAAAACATCATTACAAATTGTAGAGATCTTAAAGGAATAATAGAATACCATAATTAACTTTATGCCAATAAATCCAACAACTCAGATGAAACAGACAAATTCCTTGAAAGATACAAACTACTAAAGTTCATTAAAAAAAAAAAAAAAAAGGAAAATCTAGATTTCCCTATATCTATTAAAGAAATCAGTTATTTAAAACCTTCCTACATAGAAAACCCTGGGCCTAGAAGGCTTCACTAGAAGGCTTAAATTCTATAAACATTTAAGGAAGGTACAATACCAATTCGACACAAACTCTGTTTTAAAAATTGAAGAAAGGGCCAGGTGTGGTGGATGAATCCCAGCTCTATGGAAGGCTGAGGCAGGTAGATTACTTGAGACCAGAAGTTGGAGACCAGCCTGGCCAGCACAGTAAAACTCCCTCTCTACTAAAAAATACAAAAATTAGCTGGGCATAGTGGCACACACCTGTAGTCTCAGCTACTTGGGAGGCTGAGGCACGAGAATCACTTGAACCTGAGAGATGGACATTGCAGTGAGCTGAGATCGCACCACTGCACTCCAGTCTGGGCAGAGTGAGACCCCATCTTAAAAAAAAAAAAAAAAAAAAAAAATTGAAGAGAAGCTAGGTGTGGTGGCCCTATTAAGATTTAAATAGGTTCATACACATTTAAAGCACCTAACTTAAAACAGTGCCTGGTGTATGGTAAAAAACTATAGAAGGAAATGCTAGCTATGATTACCACCTCTGGAAAATACCTAGTTCTTAATCTCTGTAGTTCTCAGATGATCTCTCAGTCCACGTTGAGAAGCATTTCAGCAAGTTAAACTGAATCTCTTTGAGAGTGCATACAGGGTGAAGTAAAGGCAGAGCCTGACACTTGAATCCTGGCTGCATCATTTACTAGCCAAGTGGCCCTGGGCACCTTACTTAGCCTCTCTAGACCTCTATCTTTGAAATCCTAAGATTGTTGTTAGGATTGAGTAACAGATTGCTTTTCTTTCCTCAATCTCCTACCAAAACCAGACTTGTTTTACTAGAATGCCTTCCAATCAGACTGGTCCCAGGACCAGCTACTCCAGAGACCAGGAGCAAATGCTGGTCCCAGGGGAGGTCAATACTGAAAGGTCAATCTTGTACTCAGCCCATGACCATCCAGGGTATTGTCTTCCCAGAGGCCAGAATTATTTGTCAGTATCAGGAGGGTGGCCTCTTAGGAATCCATGAAAACTCCTGGGATTCTGATGGGAATGGCCTGGGATCTCTCTAAAGGGCTTATGATCAATCTCCTTTTATTCTACCCATTAGCTGGTAATATTTCCAAAGGTCAGCCCTGGAATTTCTAATCTTCTCTATTTGGGAGTTAATTACAATTTATAAACATAATGACTGCAAAAGTCTATATTTTCTTTTTATTTTCTTTCTGAAAAGTATTTTCTACCCTAATATTTCATGAGAACTTTGATTCCTATTAAAATATGAATGTTCACATTTTAATATCCTCTCTAAATTGAAAGCACATCTACCCCTACCTCCCGGTGTAGAATGTGGCTCCATATGAATTTTTCCCTGAAACTGCTGATGACCTATCCGTATTTCTGAGTTCATCTCTGGCTTCTGGTTTCACCACTCTAACCCATATTTCTATTTTTAGGCTGGTCCCCCAAAACTAGAAGGCTGTTCACTATCTGTTCTCTAGTGTTAGCAGCCACAACCATTCTGCACTGATCAAGGTTATTTACTCCAGAATCATCTTTGTTAAATCTCTTCTTTGTTCCCCATGTATTGTAGTAGGTTTTAGATATATGTTTCTCCTCTCTGGCTGCTCTAATCCAAACCTTAATCAGTTTACAGGACAACAGTGATAACTTTCTTGCTGGCCTCCCCCTTCACGCCTATTCTACTCATAGCAACAGAAACTTCTTACTCAGGTGTTATTGTGAACATGGCAACAATTTTTAATTCTACTTAAACCAAACAATTTAAGTCTTGAAGACACTCCCCTACTGACTCTCGTCTAGTGGCTTTTATTTTTTGGCACTCTGGATCCAGGCTCACCAACATGGCCACCTGTGTTTTCTCTCATTACTTGTATAATCCTCAGTCTCAAGGACCACATGCTCCTATTACATGATATGGTGCCTAAGAACATGGGTTATTGGGTCAGACTGCCTGGGTTAAATTCCTCATTCCATTACCTATCAGTTGTGAACCTCTGTCTGCCTCAAGTTTCCTCATGTAGAAAGGAAGAACAATGGCAGTACTGACTAGCCTTACAGGGTCGTTGCAAGGATTAGATAATCTATGCAAAGCACTAAAGACGATGTCAGGCACAGAATAAACACTCAGAAAGTATTAGTTACTACTGATCTCCTACTATTACTGCTTCATAACAAAAGACCCAGGGTCTGCTACATACTAGGTGATCCATAAGTTGAATCAAGGAATAGATACTCATTCTTGCTCCTAAAATTATTGAAACACTAGTGAAAGGCACAGGTTTTAATCTAAAATTTTGACCTACCTTTAAATCTGAGTTGGCTGCAAATTTCTGTCCAATTAAAGCTGCATTTCCTCCTACATAGTGCTGTAAGAGAGTTCAAGGCTTTTAGACTGTATTTTAATACAACTGTATCACCCAAGTTTAATCATTTTTTATTTTAAAAATTAATTTATAGTCCATTTTCCCAAAGACATTTTGAGGTGATTTTACATCAAAGGACACACAGATGAAGTTAATGCAACAGAGAAACAGAAAGTGAGTAATAAGGTGAAGAAAATAAATAGGACAACCATGAAAATGAGTCTGATTGCTTTTAACTGTTGATCAAATTCAGCTCTGAGCTTACAGCCAGCCAGAAGAGACAACAGGAAAGAGAAAAAGTATGGACAGGGCTTATCTTCTACATTGTAGTCCTTCTAAAATGAAAAACTTCACTATCCTATGGAAAATCATTGAGTAGATACTATAATGAACTAAAATCTAACTCTTGAGTGAGGCACATATGGCCTTTATTTAACCCATGCTTTCCTTACCACCTTCATCTCCTGCCCTTCCCTTCCACACCCTGCTTACAGCTCTCCAAGTCAGCCTTCCTCTGTCTCTGTGCCTTTGGCACATGCTGTTTCCTTCCATTAGGACACCCTCCCCTTCTCATATACTAGGCAAAACCCTGATCACTTTCCAAGAATCAGCTGCAGTGTCACCTTTTCTGTAATGCCTTCTCTGTTCCCCTTACCTCAATGACATTTCAGCCTTCACAACCACCCTCACCAGATAGGATTACAGATCTCTTCCTACCCCTATAACCTGAACAAACCTCTAATGCGGCTCTTGTCCACTTGGGCTGCTATCATCTGGGTACACAACTAGGTCCTTCAGGGCAGGGACTGTCTTCTTATAAGTGTTCAGTAAATGTTTGTTGCTAAATTTTGAGAAATGAAGAAACACACTGATGTGTTGGGAAATATAAAGGTTTTCCTGGGAGTAAATTCTAAAGATAATAGGCCCCTAATATAGGACAGTACTTTCCCTTAAACACCACATCTCTCAGCTGAGGACCCAGAGAACAAATAATTCAAGGTTGGTGTTCCATGTTGCTAAGGATGGATCCATGCGCCTTGGAAATCTGACACATAACAGCTAAGGTTGCTGTTCTATTATAAAAGGTGAAAAGCCTAACAGTGTTACCTGGGTGGAATGCTACAATCCCAGCTTTCTAGTCCTCAGCCCACACAGAGGCATAGACTAAACCAGGGGTGTCCAATCTTTTGGCTGCCCTGGGTCACACTGGAAGAACTGTCTTGGGTCACATGCAAAATACACTAACAATAACAGCAGCTGATGAGCTGTTAAAAAGAAGAGGGGGCAGGGGGTTAAATCTCATAATATTTTAAGAAAGTTTATGATTCGTGTTAGGCCACATTCAAAGCCGTCCTGGGCTGCAGACTGGACAAGTTTGGAGTAAACAATTCTAGATGGTAGACATCACTCTTACGCTAATTTTGTGCTGACTAACCTCTGAATTCAGATGGGACAGTAATAGCTTTTTAGAGATAAATTTGAAACTTTCTGTGATATGTAGGCTGAAATTTGGCCCTTTAACATGTCAGCCTTAATGTTTTATTTAACCACGATGGCTAGAATTTACTAAAAAAAAATCTTGGGAAAATAGTAAGATATCTACAAAGTAGATTTCAGAATTTTCATATAATGTTTATCAACCTGCCTTAAAAAGGCACTCCCCTAGTGAAAGGGGGTTTTATAATGTTACGAAATAACTTGGACCATCACAAAGCTAGATAAAGTTGCTGTAAAAAAATTTTTCATCAAGAAATAAAGGCAGAATCAAGAGAGAAGAGAAATCAAACTGGTGGTTTAAATTCCATAATCATAAAGACTTTTGAGCAGTGGACTCCTCATGTTAGAACTATCAAGATTCTCTCATAAGACATAAAAATCTCACTACTGATCGCAGCTGTCAAAATGATAATAACTGAAATCTTAACTTGCTGTCTCCTTTAGAAACTCAGCTGGGTAATGCCTATGTCCATTTCTAATGTTCAAATAGGCAGCTTCAAAGACAAAAAACTTATTATTTTCTAAAACTTTTTGAGATAGGGTTGCACCCTGTTGCCCAGACTGGAGTGCAGTGGCATGATCACGGTTCACTGCAGCCTTGACCTCCTGGGCTCAGATGATCCTCCCACAGGCACATGCCACCATGCCCAGCTAAGTTTTTCTATTTTTTGTAGAGACAGGGTTTCACCATGTTGCCCAGGCTGGTCTCAAACTCCTGGGCTCAAGCAATCCACCTGCCTCAGCCTCCCAAGTGCTGGGATTACAGGCATGAGCCACTATGCCCGGCCTAAAATCTTAAGTCATCAAAAAAAGCAGTCACAAAGGTTTGTCTGTGAAAGGTGCCAATTAAAAATGGCATTAAGAGCATCCCTGGCTAGAACTACCAACCTAGACTGGGTGCCCAGCCAAAAGAAGGTTTAAATGAGGAGGAAGAATGGGGTGAGGGCAAGACACGGGAGATAACCAAACAACCAAAACTTAGCCTCAAGAGGCATGAGGGTACATGTAGGAGCAGGCATACTGGGGTGAGGTAGGAAGAGCCATGGTTCGGTCTCCAGCCTCAGCACTGCCTCTTATTCCACGTGAACCTCCAGGAAGTGCCTGGACCATGCAGGGCTTTGTATATATTCACCAGGTGAGCTTGGAAACCACTAAGGTTCTAACTCTGACAGGTTCTACCCTGCAGACCAGTGGTTCTCAAAATGAGATTCTCAGACCTACACGATCAACCACGAAACTCACTGGAAAGGTAAATTATTGGGTCTCATCCCACATCTACTGAATCAGAACTCTGGTAGTAGGCCCAGAAATCTGTGTTTCAACAGCCTCTCCAAATGATTCTGACACATGCTCAAGTCTGAGAACCATCAACCTAGACCCACAGTTTTCAACCACGGGTGATTTTGCTCCCCTCCTCTTCAAACTGGAATGAAAAGTTGCTTGCTTATTTCTAGGAACCATATGAAGAAGGCATCTTTTCCCACCCTTAATTTACTACTGCTGAACCAAACAGACCTGGGCTCCTGGGAACTCTGATGCAACCTGGGCAATGTCGTGAAAAGTTTCCTTATCACTGAAGAAGCGCTCAGCAGCTGCTCCCTTCCCCATGAAGTGAATGAAGGCTTCTTCCAGATCATTCCTTGAATGCAGAACGCTGTGATCTTTCCCATTCCCAGGACTAAGGCCAAGTGCCTGCAAGAGCTTCACCCCTGACAGCACCACATCAACACATGCATTGACTCTGGAAGGAGGAAAAAAACTGTGTGAAAGCAGCAGAAGCACCAAGTAACCGTTTTGCATTTAACAAAAGGAAAGTGTTTCTCAGAACCTTATTCAACAGAAAAACAGGGGAAGTAGATCTGAAACCTGGGAGAGGAAATAGCACATGGCAGGAGAAAAATTACATTAACTGGATGTATGTATTAGGATCAGAACACAGGACTCCTCAATAGTTTGGCAAACATTTACACTAGTTACACAGTGAGAAGACAGGTGCTTAGCATTTCAGAACAAAGCTACTGTAACAAAAATGTAACATTTCTGAGAAAACGCTGGCAGAGCCAAACTGGATTCATGCTGGCTGTGTGACTTGGGCAAGTCACTAATTTCTCTGTGCCTTGGTTTCCTCATCCACAAAATGGCAATAATATGAGCATTTAACTCATAGAGCTATGGTTAAGATTAAATATGTGAATGTATACTTAGGAACAGCAATTGGCAGAGTAAGCAAAATACGTGTTTCAGTCAAAGGCTAAGTATCAGGCATCTTCCCTCCAAAGACAAATGAGGATGGTGGCAAGATACAATAAATTACTAAATGCCGAGTACTCCCAGCTGAAACCCTGCCTCTTAGACTTTAGTGGTGGTTTACAGACTTAGGCACACCTGCGGCATTGTAAGAACTCACCCTTTGGCCAGTGTTCACAGGACTGACCCATGAACGTTAAAGACCTGCCACTCTTGGTTGTCTCGGTGGAAATTATAAAGTACAGGTTGAATCCCTTATCTGAAGAGCTTGAGATCAGAAGTGTTTCTGATTTTGGAATATTTACATATACATGAGATATCCTGGGAATGCGACTCACGTCCAAACACAAATCCATTTCACATATACTTCATACATACAGCCTGAAGGTAACTTTATACAGTGTTTTAAATACTTTTGTCCATGAAATAAAGTTTGTATTCCTTATGTGTGGGTGGAATTTTCACATATAAATATTTAATATACATCAGCAGCATCATGTCAGTGCCCTAAAGTTTTGGATTTCAGAGCATTTTGGATGCTCAACTTGTACTAAGGTTGTCTGGCATGGCCTCTCCTATGTGTGTATGGAGAAGGTCTGTCTTATATTTTCAGGGTTTCTTTGCTAAGTCATCCCTCTTTTAAAGAGAACGTTTAAATAATTAAGGTAGTTAGATGAGGTCTTCCTGCCCCTACCCCTATCATGGTAATCTTTATTCCTGCCTCTGCCTATTGGGATGTCATTCTGGCCAGTGAGGTTGGATTACCATACAGACAGCTTCCAGCCGGCCAACTGAGACGGCCCCTAATGATACGGGTGACTGGGCTTCAGAGTTAATTCTGACCAGCTCTGAAACCACAAGGTAAATCATTAATAAAAATGTCCCAATGGATGAAATTTTGGTGTAAAATGCATAGTTACATTTCCCTTTTAGTCTCTTTCAAAAATGAAGAGGAATGAGACTGGGATGAAGAGGAATTTTACCAGGTATATTCCTACTTTTAACATGCATGTGTTCCTTTTATAATTTTTAAAATGATATAACTTTAAAAAGGTTTGTATGCAGACTAGATATTATTTACATCACTTAAGGAAGATTTACAAGGGCAAGGAAGAGACATCCTCCCCCAAGACACAACCAGACTGCATCTTCATTATAAGGGTCCTTTTTATTAATTCTTCCCCTAGGGATTCATGTTGTGAAAGGAGTTTTGCCTATCAAATAGCATTTAAATACTCACAGTTTCTTGTTCGACATACATAATGACTGGTCAACTGAAGAAGCATAACCTAAGAGTTACTACGCCTTTCAGTGCATAAAACATCTAGCTACTCTAATTATTCGGCTCTTCTCTTTAAAAGAGGGATGATTTATAGCAAAGAAACACTGAAAATATAAGCCAGAACTTCTCCATGACACATACAGAAGGGGCTATTCTGGACACGCACGTGGCAGTTGCTTAAAAATATGTTTAAAATCTTTCCCTTCACAGCCTTCAATGTAAAGAAACCAAACACACCTTGCAAACTGTCTCAATTTTACCTCAGACATGGTGCCCTTTATTTCTAATGAATGCAGCATTAGATTGGTAGGTAGAATCAATAGGAATACAAGTATCTCTGGCTTTCAGATGCCAGTAGGTTCCTAAGTTTCAGACAATGAGGGCTTGAGTAAGGAGGGATACCATTTCCTCCAGACAGCCCAGTCTAAAAATTGTATCCAAATGGATTTGGGTCCCGAGTCTGAAGAGTGAAGGTTCAGAAACGGAGGGAAATCTGCCTTTGAAAATAACTACTTCAAAAACTATAAACACCCTCAAGCCTGTAATCCCAGCACTTTGGGAGGCTGAGGCGGGTGGATCATGAGGTCAGGAGTTCGAGACCAGCCCGGCCAAGATGGTGAAACCCCGTCTCTACTGAAAATACAAAAATTAGCTGGGCATGGTGGTGGGCACCTGTAATCCCAGCTACTTGGGAGGCTGATGCAGGAGAATCGCTTGAACCCGGAAGGTGGAGGTTGCAGTGGGCTGAGACTGTGCCACGGTACTCCAGCCTGGGTGACAGAGTGAGACTCTGTCTCAAAAAACAAACAAACAAACAAAAACTATAAACACCCCACTCTCCATATCTAGTACTGCTGAGATTTTAAACAGTCTGACTCCTCAAAGATGAGAATGGGGAAAGCTGTTCAGTATATTTTGTGACACAAGGCAAAACCCAACAGAACTAATTTTGAGTTACAAAATATCACTATCATGGAACATTTTCCATCCCTCACCTAATCACATCAGGAATACTGAGGGAAAATAACCAGTTTCTCAGACTGGTTCATGGTTTACTTGATAACTTTTTATAATTAAAAAAACCGGGCTGAGCACAGTGGCTCAAACTTGTAACCCCAGCACTTTGGGAGGCCAAGGCGGGTAGATCACCTGAGCCTAGGAGTTCCAGACCAGCCTGAGCAATATAGCAAGACCCCATCTCTACAAAAAATACAAAAATTACCCAGGTGTGGTGGTGCACACCTGCAGCCCCAGCTACTCAGGAAGCTGAGACAGGAGGATCACCTGAGCCTGGGAGGCAGAGGTTGCAGTGAACCAAGATGGCACCACTGCTCTTCAGCCTGGGCGAGAGAGCAGGACCCTTTCTCAAAAAAACACTGAACATCTACTACATGCTAGATGCCAAACGAGTACTTTACATGTACTTTCTTGTTCTGTTTTATAATACTTTAACCAGAATAAGAATCTTTCTCTGCACTTTCTCAACTCAATAGCATCCCAAAATGTAAAAAGCATTATTACCTAAGATGTTGTATTATCAAGGGGAAATAAAGGGAGACACAGTTAAAGAATCAGAAAACAAAATTATGCTCATCTGACATGCAAGCAGAATCTCACACATCAGTAAAAAATGTGTATTAGATGACAGTGTGATTTTGGAGAAAACACAGACGAAACAACTGGAAAATAGGTCAAGACAATAGATGCTGAATGTCAAAATGGGCTGGGGGGGCTGGGAAAGAGGGCATAGTTCTCCCATCTAGACCTTAAGTGCCTCTATGGTAAAGATGATGTTTCCTATCTCCTCCCTTCTGTTTCATCACCTGTAAAATGTTTTCTATGGTTTTCTTTTTTTTGAGACGGAGTCTCGCTCTATCGCCCAGGCTGAAGTGCAGTGGCGCGATCTCGGCTCACTGCAAGCTCTGCCTCCTGAGTTCACACCTTTCTCCTGCCTCAGCCTCCCGAGTAGCTGGAACTACAGACGCCCGCCAGCCCACCCGGCTAATTTTTTGTATTTTTAGTAGAGACGGGGTTTCACCATGTTAGCCAGGATGATATCGATCTCCTGACCTCGTGATCCACCTGCCTTGGCCTCCCAAAGTGCTGGGATTACAGGCGTGAGCCACCGCGTCCGGAGATTTTTCTAAGGTTTTCGCTAGTTTTACATTACGTGCATCAGCTGTTATAAGAGCTAATCATAATCGTTAAGACACAGAACTGTAAAGAGACGGAAAAAAAGGCAGTGGTCCCTGGGCTGAACCCTAGCTCTTGCATCTAGACAGAGAAAGGCGGCTGATCTTTAAGAAGCACTCCATGCTAGGCAGGCATTTTCAGATAGATTAAACCTATTTGCAAAATGCTGTGACTGCTAAGTAGTCATCACTGCTTTTAGCTAAGAAAAGTGAAGCTGTGGATTAACTAACATTTCAAAAGCCACAGACAGGCGGATCTGAAATTCAAACCCAGATTTATCTGATACTGAAGCCCACGTAGGAAGTACACACAAGCAAAATTGTACACGAAGGGATTAACCTTGTGTTTGGATACAATAAAGAATGATCTAGCTACAATGGAGAATTCATACAGGGGAGAAGACCAAGATATGTTTCAAGGGTAGGGGTGAAGCCAGTTCCAGAGGCAATAAATATTAGCATAAGGGTGTTTTGTTGTTTGAGACGGAGTTTCACTCTTGTTGCCCAGGCTGGATGGAGTGCAATGACACGATCTCGGCTCACCACAGCCTCCATCTCCCAGGTTCAAGCGATTGTCCTGCCTCAGCCTCCCGAGTAGCTGGGATCACAGGCATGCACCATCACGCCCGGCTAATTTTGTATTTTTAGTAGAGATGGGGGTTTCTCCATGTTGGTCAGGCTGGTCTCGAACTCCTGACCTCAGGTGATCCGCCCACCTCAGCCTCCCAAAGTGCTGGGATTACAGGCGTGAGCCACCGTGCCCGCTGGGTTTCATCATTTTTAAACCAATGAACAACAGGTACCAGAGTCTGATTTAGAAGCAGGGGAAGTTTCCTAGAAACACCTTAAACACCTTAAAACTCCTATCCTTTACTTCTTTGACCCCTTTCCACCAGCCACTTAAGTGCCTCCCAGAATTCCACCTTTACCATTTTTACCTTCTCTTCTTCTCTTCCTGGGTGATCCTATACAGTCTCTGGCTTCAACCTAAGTACCAGTGTCTCCAAAATTTGCAATCCTGTTTCTCAATATATTCCTAAAAACCAGCTTCTCATTTTCAGTAGCTGACAGAGAAGCTTCATCTGAAATCCCATAACAATGTATGTATATTTCTCCTCTGAAATCCAATTTATCTTTTTAAACTTGTTTTTCTTAAATCTCTCTTAATGGCAATAACATGGCATCAACCAGGAACCAATGGGAAAGACCAGGCTTCAATTGCTCCCCTGGCACTTGATAGCTGCAAGATCTTGGGCAAATAAATCAATGTGTGAAGATTTGGTGATGTCTGTTATCTGCCTGCCTCATAAAGTTGTTGCACTGGTCAATTTTCATAATGGTATAATGATTGCCCGGGACTGAGTAATGTATAAAGGCCAGAGGTTTAATTGACTCACAGTTCAGCATGGCTGGGGAGGCCTCAGGAAGCTTACTCATGGTGGAAGGGGAAGGAGAAACAAGGCATCCTATTCTTCAGGTGTCAGGAAGGAGACGTGCCGAGCGAATAGCAGGGAAGAGCCCCTTATAAAACCAAAGGATCTCATGAAAACTCACTCACTATCAGAACAGAACGGGGGAACTGCCCCCGTGATTCAATTACCTCCACCTGGTCTCTCCTTTGATTAGCTTATGGGGATTACAATTCAAGATGAGATTTGGGTGGGGACACAAAGCCTAATCATATTAGTTGTTATCTTTAATACTGGGCTGGGTGAGGTGGTTTACAGCTGTAATTCCAGCACTTTCAGAGGCCAAGATGGGAGGCAAGGCCTGAACTCAGTAGTTCAAGACCAGCCTGAGCAACTTGGCAAATCCTGTCCCTACCAAAAATATAAAAATTAGCCGCGCGTGGTGGTACATGCCTGTAGTTCCAGCTACTTGGGACACTGAGCATGACAGGTCAAGGCCATAGTGAGCTTGATCATGAAACTGCACACTCCAGCCTGGGTGACAGAGCGAGATGCTGTCTCAAACAGAAAACAAAAACTAAACAAGATATCCCATACTAAAAACCTGTCGTTTTTGACTGCCTTTCTTTACTCCACCACATCCAACCTATTATTCCGGTTATCTCTCAAATCTCACCTCTTCTACATCATTGCCAAGTCTGGTTCAGGCTCCTTTCTTCCTTTACACAAACCCTACAACGGCCTCTTATACCAGTGTCAGAGTCTCAAGATATTCCTCCTTATGAATCACATTAAATTGCATTTTGAGTGTGTCTGTGTGAGAGTGTGAATACGTCTCTAGAGAAGTCAAACTACAACCTCAAAATGAGATTCTGATACAAGAATACAAGTACTGCACCTGCTTCCCCTCATCCCTCCTAAATCCCCCTATCTTTGGGCTAAAAATCCTCTTTGGGGCCGGGCGCAGTGGCTCACACCTGTAATCCCAGCACTTTGGGAGGCCGAGGCGGGCAGATCACGAGGTCAGGAGATCGAGACCATCCTGGCTAACACAGTGAAACCCCGTCTCTACTAAAAATACAAAAAATCAGCTGGGCATGGTGGCGGGCACCTGTAGTCCCAGCTACTCGGGAGGCTGAGGCAGGAGAGTGGCATGAACCCGGGAGGCAGAGCTTGTAGTGAGCCGAGATCGCGCCACTGCACTCCAGCCTGGGCGACACAGCCAGATTCCATCTCAAAAAAAAAGAAAAAAAAAAAATCCTCTTTGGGAAATAAATGATGAGAAGCAGTGAAACAGGTTAGAACCACTGCTCAAAATCCACCCTTCACATTCCCACCAATTCTCAACAAAGAACTTGTCATCAGTTAACTGCTTATAAGCCTTTATGGCTTCCCCATAAAAAGCCCTTCACAATCTGGTCCAACCCTTTGTTCTCAGCATCATCTCTTTACAACCCTCTACCATAAGATTCTTGCTCGAAAACAAGGCTGACCTGTTCCCAAACCAACCATGTACTTTTTCACATTTGGTTCTCTTGCCTAGGTGGACCTGTTCCCACTTTGGCTTGGAGAAATCTCATTTCTTCTTTAGTGTCTGTCCTATGAAAGTCACCATAGTAAAATATATTTTCCAAGATGGTCGCAATAAGATGTCCCATTCCACATGTTCTTTTCACAACGTGACACGGATGCTCCTCCCATCAAGGTTTGTTCTATGTCCCCTCCCTTAAAACCAGGTGGACCTGTGACTCTGGTAGAAGAGTTCCTATATGCTTCTAAGATTAGGTCGTAAAAGGCATTAAGGCGTCTGCCTGGTCCTCGTGGGATGTTCCTCTTCTAACCATAATTGTTATAGACTGAACTGTCCACCCCCCACCAATTCATATGCTGAAACCCTAATTCCCAATGTGACTATATTTGGACATGGGGCCTTTAAGGAAGTAATTAAGGTTAAATAAGGTCACAAGGGTGAGCCCTGTTCCAAAAGGACCTAGTGTCCATATAAGAGGAGTGAGAGGCACCAGGAGCGTGCATGCGCAGGCTAACAGTGAAAAGTCAGCTGGCTGCAAGCTAGGAAGGGAGGCAACATCAAAAACCAATCCTGCCAGTACCTTGATCTCGGACTATCAGCCTCCAGATCCGTGATAAAACAGATTTCTGTTGTTTAATCCACCTAATATGCGGTATTCTGTTCTAGCAGTCCAAGTACACTGATACAATAATATGTGTTTTTCCAATAAGTGAGGCGGGGACCTTGCTTCACCCATCTCTGTATCTTAAGAACCTAGAACAGAACTGACACTAACCATGTAGCTGGTGAATATCTGCTGAATGAACGCACATAAAGCAAGGAAGGACAATTTAATCCCAGCACTTTGGGAGGCCAAGGTGGGAGGTTCGCTTGAGCTCAGGAGTTCGAGACCAGCCTAGGCAATATAGCAAGACCTCGACTCTACTAAAAAAAATAAAATAAATAAAAAATTGGTTGGGCGTGGTGGTGCTTGCCTGTTGTCCCAGCTACTCCAGAGGCTGAGGCAGAAGGATCTCTTGAGCTTGGGAGGTCGAGGCTGCAGTGAGCAGTGATTGCGCCACTGCACTCCAGCCTAGGCGACAGAGAGAGAGAGACCCTGTGTCCAAAAAAATAAAACAAAAAAAATTATAGCTAATATCGAATGCTTTTTAAAGCAAGCACCATGCTAGAGAGATTACATGAATTATGTCATTTAATCTTCAGGACAAGTTTGCTCTACTTTACCCCTCCCAGTCCCAACACTCCACAGAAAGTAGTAGTCTACATGGTAGAGGGCCTGCTTTTATGTGGTGGTTATACATAACTCTGAGGTCATGGCAAGAAAGTCAAATTGAACTGAGTCAGAGACTAAAGTTAGTGTTTACAATATCAACACTATAAAGGGAATAATTACATTCCCAAGGAAAAGTACAAAGAAAGGAGGCACTGTGATTTGGAAGAACCTTAAATATGCAACGTCACTGAAGTCAGGGGAAGAAAAGAGTTTCACGAAGAAGGACGTGTTCAATGCATGGAAGGCTGCAGAGAGCAGATAATGAAGACTCAAAAGGCAAATCAGAGAGGAGCTGCAGTACAGTCGTGTGGTTTCCAGACTACACGGCGTTACGAAAGCAAGTGGGTAAAGGCAGAAATCACTCGTCTTCAAGAAGTTCAGAAGAAAGAGGAAGACGAGTGTTGTCAAAGTGGGTAAGGTCAAGTATCTTTGACTGCAAAACAACAGTCGCCAGAAGAGAAGGGGCTAAAAGTTGGAACGAGGAACAAGGCTCGGAGAAAGGTGTCAGACAAAGAGGGATTAGCAAGAAGCTGTTAGGGCTGGTCCTACCGGGATCAGAGAAAGGTGCAGAGGCCAGCCGAGTGGAAAGAGCAGCGGTGACGAACCGGGTTCCACTCAGACGTCCGACGCTTCTTGCCAAGGGGCCAGCGCGGACAGCAGCGCCTCCCGGGGACCTCTGGGAAGCCCTGTTTCTGGCCGGCTCCGCCCGACCTCCAAGGCGGACCTCGGAGGTTCAGAGACCCAGGCCCCGCTGGCACTCACCCCACTGCCACGCGGCGCCAGCGCCGGACTGGCCGCACGATAAGCGCGTCCCAGGCTGCCGCCAACCGGCCCTCAGGGGAGACGGGTCCTGGGGGCGCAGGCGCGGGCCCCAGACACAGCGAGCTCCACAGAGAGCGCAGCGCCGAGCCTGGCAGCTCTGGCTCCAGCAGGAAGACGCAGCCCACGGCCAGCGCCAGGAAGCCCGCGTACGCGGAGCCGCGCCACAGCGCCATGGGGACCGAGGCGCCGCAGCTGCGCGAACCGACTCCTTTCCTAGTCCGCGCCTCTTCCGGGCTCGGCGCGCGCTGATGTTGACACAAGCACTACGTCAAAAGGGCGCGCCACGGGCTCCCCAAGGGGCGGGGCGACGGGCGGTGCCACGACGTAGCGGGTGGGGAGCCCTCGGCTCAGTGCGAGTCCCGGCACTGCGGTGTTGCGGCCCCGGAGGAGGTGGAACAATGGCAGTTGTGCCAGTCCGGGCGCTGCACCCCCCCCTTCCCGGAACTCTAACCGTATCCCCAGATAGAGGGATGGGAACACATTTGCTTTCCCAGTAAAACGAAACGGACAGATTGTGAAGAAGCGGACAAACCTCGCGTTAATATTCGAACCAGTCAGTGTCTCCATTGGCACAGATCACACCCCCATCTTTTAATACCTCCGTCCGCCCCGTGTCCCCTCATTTACTAGACTCGTCCTCTTCCAGGCCTGGTGCTCGGCGCTTCTAAGAGGAGTAGGGTCACAGAACAACAGCGCTACCGAGACCCCTGGGGTACGCGAGGCAGGGGGATTCCGCCCCTTTGGAAGGTGGCCGAGACCCTCAGGCACTAAAGGACTTCGTCGAGACAGGAGAGCCCTCAGAGATCGGCAGAGATCGTCCTCTTCTGGATAACCAGAGTCCACAATCAAACCTTAAAATAACCCTTTTGGGGGCGCTGTTCCCTTTAGCAAACTCTGGAAAATGTACACAATCTTGTGCACAACACGAGAGTTACGGACCTGGGTTAAGGAACGTTGTTTTCTTTTGTTCCCCCTTGGTGACATCACTTAAACCCAGCTCTCTCTTCGTTCATATGACTTTTCTGTGCATGAGGCTAGGTTGAGAGACAATGAAGCTAGGCTTGGTACCAGCTCATTCTCAGCAGCCATCATGCCCGGCCTAGTCTTGTTCCCTGGCCTGTTTCCATTTTTCCAGCTCTGTTGGCTCCTGACGTTGGCTTTGTGTCCAGTTTTCCAGTGTGACCCTGACGTTTGGAGTTGGCAGCGACACTTTATTTCCCTAACTTTGATCTTCGGCATTAGTCTTCATTCTCCTCAGCCCCACCTCATCAGCTTTTCTCCATCCTGGTCATCTACCTTCCCTCAGTTGATCCTACCTGGCCTACCTGACCATGCCATCCCTTTCGACAAAGATATTCACACAGGAAGAGATCTGGGCTACCTTGGAGAAGAAGCCAAAGAGCCAGTGAGATATTTGTGAAGCCATGAAAGCCATCTTCCCTAGAGTTGCCTGTCACTTCTCTCTCCTCAGGGAGACATGTCAGTTCCTAGAGAAACTGCTCCTTATCACAACCCTCAGCTGTCAGGTTTCCCTGGCACCCAGAGGGGACTGAGCCAGCAGCTGACCTGAAAACAGTGAGTCTGCTGACTGTCCAGCGACCATTTTCCTCTATTGAGAATTTTAACCAAGTATCTGATGTCTGCAGTTATTTGATATTAGCTGTGGACCCACAGTCACACAAGGCTGAAGGTCAGAACCAATTAAATATGTTTCCAAGGTGAAGTTTTGGGAGGAAGCTGAACTGTGGGAAGGCCATAGAACAGACAGTAGATCTAGTCCTAGTCCTCTAGGAGGACTTTTGATTTAGTCACAGAGACGAAACAATAGCAGTTGAACCAAGTGGATGTTTATTTCTCATGTAAAAGTCTAAATGGGGTGTTGGCATGTTGTGGGCTGTGGCAGCAAGCTTGGCCCCCTCTGGTTGCTATGGGGGCTGCTCTGGGCCTCTTGCTGGTTGGTCCCTCAGTATGGGTTTGCATTGTGGGTGGTGAAGGGGCCAGACAAGGAAACGAGAGGGCTGACCTCAATTCCAACTGAGAACTGAAGAGTCAGGAGCCACAGGAGGTGAAGAACAGACCATCAGGGACAGTTGCCAGGCCTGGTGGAGCCTGATGTGGCTTCTGGTCACATACATAGTCACAGGGCCCTTAATTCCTTCTCATCAGGGGCTCAGGGGCAGGCATTCACTGTCTTGGTGCCACAGTCCCTCTTGAAATATTTCCTTAATGAAAATCAGAAAAGATTCTGATCATCTGTCTGTTCAGAGAGTCTGGAATCCTTTGCAAGCCAATTGTTTTTCTAGAAGTTAGGTTTCTGGGGACAATTAAAACAGCTCTGAGTGGGCAGCTGTGGCTTCATTGCCTAGGCTGAACAAAGAGGAAAGGGCTGGGCTGGGCAGACCTCAAGACACCCCCTGCCCCCACCCAAATGGCTTCCAGACATGGCCTTTGCTATTGGTTCTCTCTCCTAGGACCTTGAAATGAGAGACGAAAAGCAATTTTGTTCTAGAAAATTCAGAGGCAAATGGAGGCTCCAGGTGTCTCACCCAAGATCCTGACCTGGAAGGCCAGGGAGCAGATACTGTGTTAACACAAAGACTTAGCAGAATCCTGTCAGCTTCCAAATTAGCTGAAGGTTTTGGCTTTAACAAAAATACCCACCCCCATGATCTGAAAGGCCTGAAGGGGCACATTTGTTCCCACATGTAGCAAAAACTAAAGTGGGCCCAAACAGTCCCTGTGAAAGCTGGGCTAACCCACTTTCCTTGCAGCTCCAGGCCCCTGCGGTTTCATCCAAGCTGCTCTTTGAAGGCCACGCTGTGTCAAAGCCTTTGTTGATGCCAGGGACACAGCCCACCACAGGCCATACCCAAAGGCCAGAGTCAGAGCACAATTTTGAAGGTTACAGAAAACTCCAAAGAAATTAAAGAGATGGAATAAAGGATCCCAGTACCCGAAAAGAGAAAGCTTTGTGTCTGTAACCATAGCCCTTGGCAATCAGACATCCTCCTCACTCATGTGAGGTCAGGAGGGGACTAGAAGTGCTCAGCAGAGGATGGACTGCCTCTGGCCAGTGCAGGGGAGAGGCAGGGGTGTTGAGGCACAGGAGCCAGATGAGAGGAACGTCAACAGCAAAGCAGTAAGAAGAACATGAGAGTTTCTTGATAGTAATAGAACTTCCTACACAGACTAGGAACCGGGTTGTAGCTTGAGAAGATGTGACAACGTAGTGGCCTGGAATTTTCACTTTGGAATTAACTGCTTTGGACCAGGAAGAAGCGCTGAGCCTAGAAAGGCAGGAGGCACAGGACTGTGTGGGCTTCTGTCTGGCCAGGACCTATGAGCTTCATAGGGAAATGAATCAGGGGGCAGGATAAAGCATAGTCCTCCACCCTTACAGTGCTCTCTTAGCCATCTCAGGCTTCCCAGAACACTGCTACCAGGCTGCTTGCTGGAGCCCTTTACACTCACAGGCCTTCCTGCTTGCGTTCTCTTCTGCAGGCTGCATAAACCAGTCCTGTTGTAGACCTTGTAGCATCTGCTACAGTGATCTGGTTTGGGTTTTGGTATTACTTGCAATGGTTTGGAAGGAAATGGGAAGTTTGCCTTCTAACTACATTTTCTTTTTGATTCAAGAACTCTAGCAGTTCTACAACCACTGGGCCTAAAGCTAAAATAAAGGAAAAATAAATAAAAGGTAGCAAAAACACCTAACTGGTAATGGCCTGGCAGCATTGCCAGAGAGTCCTCAGGGACCCAGGCTTGTTCTGTCTTTTGCTCTGCCATCCCTAGGACAGCACAGAAGAGGCAGTACATCTTAACAAGATCAGGGTTCTGGAAGAAGGGAGAGGTGGTGAATGGTTGTTGCAAGCAATCAACAGTTCATACTTCAATGGAAAGAAGGTGGGATTTGATTCCTTGTCGCAAATCTTCACTCTGTCACCTGCTATCTGTGTGTCCTCAGGTAAGTCACTTAACTTTTCTGTTCTTCAGTTTCCTTATCTGCAAAATAATTCCTACTTTGCAGAATGGTTGTGGGAGGTAGAGTTATCTTAAGACAGTCTAGCACAGTGTCTGCTACATGTTGGAATTCAAAACACTCCCTGCTGTTGCTATGGTTGGTTCTGAGAGCTATATTTAATTTTCTTCTTAGTCTTTCTTGCTGGTCTGTCACTCTCTTACTATAAGGAAGACAGCCATTTCTGCATAGGTCACTATGCAGTAGCCTTTTCTATTTTTTGGCTGCTCAGCATCTATATAATATCCCACTGAATGAAAATACTAAAATTTATCTATTGTACTATGAATAGACCATTTGGAGTTTTCCCAGTTTTTTACTATTACAGTGTTGCTGTGTACATGCTGTGTTACATGTGTATAGCCATTTCTTCAGGGTAGAAACTAAATAACATTTCTGGGTCAATGATATGCCTGTCTTCAACTTTACTATATAATGTTTGACACCTTTCCAAAGCAGTATGCCAGTTTATCTTCTCACTGGCAGCATATGAGAATTTCTGTTGCTCCAGCTACATACACTCCAACAGATTCTTAAAGCTTTGTCATTTTGTAGGGTGTGTAGTGGTATCTTACTGTGGTTTTGACGTTTCTATTTGTTGGTTAGTTGCAAGTATATTGCCTCCCTCCCAGTCACTATTCATTCTCTTTATAATGTCTTTAGTGAGTAGAGTTCTATGAAAAATTATTCTTATTTATGTATTTTTGTAGAGATAGGATCTCTCTATGTTGCCCATGGTGGTTTTGAACTCCTGGCCTCGAGAGATCCTCCTGCCTTGGCCTCCCAAAGTGCTGGGATCATGATTGTGAGCTACCATGCGCAGCCTTAAAGTTCTTAGTTTTTTATATAGTTAACATTTTGTTCTTTTTTTTATTACTACTTTCCCCTTATCATTGGTGCTTTTTGTTACTTATTTAAAAAATCTTCCTGTACTCAGGATCATGCTGGTATTTTCCTGTACAACCTTCTAAGAGCTATAAGCTTTCACATTTCATGTTTAGGTATTTAATCTACCTTGGAATTGATTTTTGTGTGTTGTGAGAAGAATGCTTATAGATACCCAGTTTACCCAGTGCCTTTTACTGGTCATTTCTCAATGACTCTGCATTCCCACCTCTGTCCAATACCACGTGTCTATGTATGTGTGGATCTGTTTTGGGGCTCTTCAATCTGTTCCATTGGTCTATTTGTTTATCAGCATCTCTCTGTCTTGATATCTGTTAATGTAAATTCTTTTGCCTTACTCTTCTGTCTTGGCTATCTTTGGCCTTTTGAAATTCCCATATACTAAAATAAAATAAAATAAAATAAAATAAAATTCCCATATACATTTTTGAATCAACTTGTTGCCCTCCCTCCCAAAAAAACCCAATTAGGATTTTTATCATTCTAGGACTATGGTAGATCCCTTCATTTATTTAGATCTACCTAAATGTCTCCCAATGGCATATTAGACTTTTTGTGGAGGATTTGTACGTCTTTAGTAAGTTTTATTACTAGGCACTTAATATCTTTAGTATGCTTATTGAAGTGAAATTGATATGCATTAAGTGCATAATATTTAAAGTGTGCAAATTAATAAGTTTAACATATGTATACACCCTGAAACTGTTACAGGAAAGGGATCCCAATCCAAACCCCAAGAGAGGGTTCTTGGATCCTGTGCAAAAAAGGATTCAGAGCGAGTCTGTAGTGCAAAGCAAAAGCTAGTTTATTAAGAAAGCAAAGTGGTGAAAGGACGGCTACTCCATAGACAGAGCAAGACGTTTCTGAAATTAAGAGGAGGAACGCATCCACCCTAGGTACAATGCTTGTGTATATGGAGAGATGCGCTCTGCTACAAGGGTTTGTGATAAACTATTAATTTTCTTAATTATGATATTTGGCAAGAATCAATATTATTATCTTTAAAGCAAAATTAGGAATGCCTTTGTTCCCCAGATATTGAGATATCTGGACACTCCCAAGTCTGGGTCCGTTTTAGTAAACATTAATAATTTGTTCCCTTAACAGTAAACATCTAGAGGCTAGGAATGCCTAACTTTCTGGGAATTCAGTCCAGCAACTCTCAGCCTCATTTTCCTAGCCCTCACTCAAAATGGAGTCTCTCTGGTTCGAATGCCTCTGACAAAACCATCACTACAATCAAGGTAATATAGTAATACAGTAAACATATCCATCACCCCAAATGTTTCCTCATGGCCCTTTGTAACCCTTACCTCTTACTCCTTCCTGCCCGTACATCCCCCCACTCCCTGTACCTAGGCAATCTGCTTTCTGTCACTATAGTTCAGTTTATACTTTGCAGAATTTTATATAACTGGGATCATACAGTACATAATCTTTTTGATGTGGCTTTTTTCATACAGCATAATTATTTTGGGATTTATCTAGGTTGTAGCGAATATCAATTGTTAATTGCTCTTTAAAAAACTTTTAATTTCAAAACAGTTATATACTCACAGGAAGTTGCCAAAATGGTAGGGTCTGTGTACCCTTCACCCAGTTTCTCTCAATGGATATATCTTACATAATTATAGTGCAGCATCAAAACCAGTAAACAGGCATTGCTGCAAGGTATGTGTATAGTTTTGTGCCATTTTATTATATATGGAGATTCGGGTAATCACCACTCAATCAAGGTGCAAGAACTGTTCCATCACCACTAAGATCTCCCTCACGCTATCCCTTTAGAGTCACACCCAACCCCCATCCTCTACCATTTCTAGACCCTGGCATCCACCAATCTGCTTTGCATCACTCTAATTTTGTCATTCTGAGAATGTTATAAATGGAAGCATACAGTATGTGATCTTTTGACAGCATAATACCCTTGAGATGCATCCACGCTGTTGCATGTGTCAATAGTTCATTTTTGTTATTTATTTTTATTTTTTGACTGAGTAATATTCTGTAGTATGGAAGTGTCACAGTTAGCTTAGTCATTCACTCATTGAAGGACACTTTGGTTGTTTCCAGTTTGGGGCAGTTGCAAATAAAGCTGCAATAAACAATCATGTACAGAGTATTGGGTGCACATATTTCATATCTCTGAGATAAACACCCAGGAATACAATTGCTGGGTCGTATGTTTAGTTTTTTTTTTTTGCATCCCCATAGGCAGCATATGAGAGATCCAGTTTCTTCACATCCTCACCAGCACTTGATATTGTCACTAATTCAGGTTTTGTTCTAATGGGTGGATAGTGACATCTGTTTGTGGTCTTAGTTTGCATTGCCCTAATGGCTAGTAGTATTGAACATCTCTTCATGTATTTATTTGTTATCCATATATCTTCCTCAGTGAAATGTCTTTTCAGGTTCTTTTTTTCTTTTTTGAGACAAAGTCTTGCCCTGTTGCCCAGGCTGGAGTGTGGTGGCACGATCTTGGCTCACTGCAACCTCTGCCTCCTGGGTTCAAGTGATTCCCCAGCCTCAGCCTTCCAAGTGGCTGGGACTACCTGTGCGCACCACCACACCCAGCTAATTTTTATATTTTCAAGTAGAAATGGGGTTTCATCATGTTGGCCAGTCTGGTCTCAAACTTCTGACCTCAAGTGATCCGCCTGCCTCAGCCTCCCAAAGTGCTGGGATTATAGGCATGAGCTACTACTGCCGGCCGTCTCTTTGAGCCTTTTGCTCATTTTCTAATTGAATGGTTTGTTTTCTATTATTGAATTTTGAGAACATATATCATATATTCTAGATAAAAGTCCTTTGCCAGATACATGGTATGCAAATATTTTCTTCCAGTCTTTTCATCCTCTTAATGGAGTCTTTCACAGAATAAAAGTTTTTAAATGTGTTATTTTTTCTTCTATAGATTGTGCTAGTTTATTGCTTTTTGTTGCTGAATAGTATTCCACTGTATGGATATAGCGTTATTTATCTAATCATTTGTTGATAGACATTGGGTTCTGTCTAGTTTTTGACTATTACAAATAAAGTTGCTATGAGCATTTGTGTACAGGTCTTTTTGTAGGCTTTAATTTCTCTTGGGAAATATCTAGGAATGGAATACCCAAATCATGTAATAGATGTATGTTTCACTTTTTAACAAACTACCAAATTGTTTTCCAAAGTGGTTGTACCATTTTATATACCTACCAGCATTCTATTAGAGTTCTAGTTCTTCTATGTGCTTGCCAAGACTTGGTATGGTAAGTCTTTTAAATTTAGTCATTATAATAAATATGTAGATATATCTATTGTCTTAATTTTTATTTTCCTAATGATTAATGATGTTGAGCATCTTTTCATATCTTCATTGGTCAAGTATCTGTTCATATCTTTTGCCTATTTTTATTAGATTGATTTTTTCTTATTACCGAATTAAAAAAGTACTCTAGATGCAAGTCCTTTATTAGACATGTGATTTGGAAATATTTTCTTGTCTGTCTTTCCATTCCCTTACCTGTCATATTGGATTAGAGGCCACCCTACTGACCTCATTTAACCTTAGTTACCTTTTTAAAGACCCTATCTTCAAATACTATACAGTAACATTCAAGGTACTAGGGATTAGGACTTCAGCCCATAACACTCCCCAACAATTGCTCTGGACATGCTGGAATTTTTCATTCTTGCTCAGGGTGTGTTACAAATATCATAATTCTTTTCTCTGTGACCATGTCTCTCAGTCTCCCATCAAGGAGTGATGTCTCTTTCTCCATTTGAATCTGGGCTGGCCTTGCCAATAGAATATGGCAGAAGTGACATTGTTCCGGTTCTGAGTCAAAGCCTGAGGAGGCCTTGCATGTTTCCACTCTCTCTTGCAACCCTGCACTGCCACATATCAACAAGACTTATCAACAAGCCTGGGATAGCCTACTAGATGAAAGATATATGGCCCGCTTGCTCCCATCACTCCAGCTGATAGCCAGCCAACTCTAAGAAGCAAAGTCACCTAGCTGATTAGTAGCTGACCACTGACACAAAAGTAAGATCATCTGAGACCAGAAGACAGCCCAGCTGAGCTCAGCCCAAATTACTGACCCACAAAATAATAATAAATAAATGGTTATTATTTTTATGTCACTGAATTTTGAAGTGGTTTATTATTGAACAAAAGCTACCTGATATCCTTTTTTTTTTTTTTGAGATGGAGTCTCGCACTGTTGCCCAGGCTGGAGTGCAATGGCGCGATCTTGTCTCACTGCACCCTCCGCCTCCTGGGTTCACGCGATTCTCCTGCCTCAGCCTCCTGAGTAGCTGAGATTACAGATGCGTACCACCACACTGGCTAATTTTTTGTATTTTCAGTAGAGACGGGGTTTCACTATGTTGACTAGACTGGTCTTGAACTCCTGACCTCGTGATCTGCCTGCCTCAGCCTCCCAAAGTGTTGGGATTACAGGCGTAAGCCACCGTGCCCGGCCTACCCTTCCTAAGAGTCTTTGCTCTGGCTCTTACTTTCATCTGGAATACTCTGTGACTTGATCTGTGCATGCCTGGCTGCTTTATGTCATTCATATCTCTGCTCAAATACAATTTCCTCAAAAAGGGCTATACTGACCAATCAATATAATAAGCCTGTAGGTCTCTATTGCTTCTTCCTATTTATTTATTTTTAGAGACGAGGTCTCACTGTGTTAGCCAGGCTGGAGTGCAGTGGCATGATCATAGCTCACTGCAGCCTCAAACTCCAAACACTTGGGCTCAAGCAGTCCTCCCTCCTCAGACTCCTGAGTAGCTGAGACTACAGGTGCATGCCACCTTCACTGGCTAATGTTTTTTTTTATTTTTAATTTGTTTTTAGAGAAGGGGGTTTCACTATGTTGTCCACACTAGTCTTGAACCCCTGGCCTCAAGCAATCTCCTACCTCAGCCCCCTGGGTAGCTGGGATTACAGGTGTGAGCCACCATTCCCAGCTCCCTATTTTATTTTCTGTCTAAAACTTATCAATATCTGATATTTTTCATTGATTATTTATTTGTTGTGACCTTACCCTGTTAGAATATGAATTCCATGAGAACATGGACCTCGTCTTAGTGACTAGATTAATGCCTGGCACTCAATAAATAATTGTTGAATAATAAAATAATGAATCTTTCAGCAACCACATTATATGGATGTCATTCTTTCCATTCTACAAATGGGAACTGGGCTGGAAAAGATTAAGTGACTTGCTCCAAACTGCACTGTTAATGGTGGTGGTGGTGGGGATATAGGGTGCTAAGATTTGAATCTCAGATTTCCAAAGACATACCATACTTTCTTTTTAAAAAAATTTTGTTGGGAGGCCAAGCTGGGCGGATCACGAGGTCAGGAGTTTGAGACCAGCCTGGCCAACATGGTGAAACCCGTCTCTACTAAAAATAGAAAAATTAGCCGGGCGTGGTGGCAGGTGCCTGTAATCCCAGCTACTTGGGAGGTTGAGGCAGGAGAATTGCTTGAACCTGGGAGGTGGAGGTTGCAGTGAGCCGAAATCACGCCATTGCACTCCAGCCTAGGCAATGAGCAAAACTCCATCTCAAAATAATAATAATAATAATAATAATAATAATAATTCTGAGACAGGAAGCAGGATAGACTGAAGCTGGTTGTGTCTATCTCCTTTTATGGCAATAGCCCTTCTTTATACCACAGACCCAGACCACAGTGCCTGGGCTAGGGGCAGCTAACATCCCAAGTGGTCAGCCCTTGGGGTCACTGGCTCTCAGCAGCAGTGGCAGGGCCTGCAGGTTTCTCGTGGATGTTTCTCCCCGGCCTCCCAGAAAGAGCAGACAAATCATTCTCCCCACCTTGTCCCCATTCATGCTTAACATTTTTTAAAATGAATTAATACTTTTAATAATGTATTTCTAAATCTTTCTTTAAAGAGGCATTACAGTTTATTGTGAACAGATCTGCAAGCAAGTCAGCCTGACGTTGAAACTATAATACATATTTTTCTTAGTTTTGGCACTATTTACTGTTTACAACAATAGAGAATAACTTTTAAAATAACAAACGGATAGTACTTCACTGGGAACATCATCCAACAAATAGATTTTCTTTTCATACCACAAATCTACATATCTTTAGTCAAAGTTATATTAAGAACTTAATTTCCCAAAAGAAACAAGAGTAAACAGTCATGATGAGAGCCGGGTTTTCTTGAAAAACGAAATTAAAAACAAGCGGTACTACTTACTTTTCAGCAAATTCTACTTTGCCAGATTTCAGAAGGAAAAGCCTAACATGTAGTTTCCAGTGTTGTCCCCTTGCCTGGGAGAATCTGGGGGACCTACTCCTTCTTGACAGCCTGCTTTGCCACCACCGAATCCATCAGCATGATGGCTTCACTCCCTAACACAAGCGGCCTAGCACCTGGATCGGAGTAGATAAATTCCGCAAACCTGAGTCAGAGTAGATAAATTCTGCTGCCTCTTCAATGGAGCTATGGATTTCAGGGCTCCATCTATGTGCTTCCGTCAGTTTGAATGGAGCTAGTTACTTACTGCAAATTTGCCAGCTCTCTGCAACAAAAATCCCGGCATATCAGTCCATTTCTCTCTCCATTACAACTTGAGTAGATACCGAGTAGCAATTTTTCTTCCAGAGCTCCTGATGTCTGTCCACTCTGTGATCCACCAGTTTGGTCATGTTGCAAACTCTGTTACAATCAACCTTTTGGAAAATTTACCGTCTCTGTCATGTTATTCAGAAGCAGCAGCTCTTGGTGACCATGATTTCTCTGGCTATTCTGGGATTGGGGGAAAGGAAATGCCCCAGAAATTCCCTTTCCTACTTCCTTGATCCAATCATTTCAGCCTCTCTTTTCCTTCTGCAGTATGTAAGTGAATATTGGAGCTTTTCTGTGTAAGGAAAAAATGAAAACAAAACCAAAAAACTGGCTGGGCATTGTGGCTCACACCTGTAATCCCAGTACTTTTAATCTCTTCCACCTTTCTAATCCCAAAATGGGAGGATTGCTTAAACTCAGGAGTTCGAGACCAAACTGAGCAACATGGCAAAACCTCATTTCTATAAAAATACAAAAATTAGCTGTCCCAGCTACTTAGGAGGCTGAGGTGGGAGGATCATTTGAGTGAGGGAGGTCAAGGCTGCAGTGAGCTTGATCACACTACTGCACTTCATCAGCCTGGGTGACAAGAGTGAGGCCTTGTCAAAACAAAACAAAACAAATACAAAACATACATATTCACTGTAAAATATTATTTAGAAAATACAGAAAGGTACAAATACTTATTTTAGAATCACCTTTAATCTTCATATTCAAGTTGTTGGTGTATACCTTTGCAGAGTTTTAAAAAAATGTGTGCCCACGCATGCATCTTCACAGAAATGGAACTTTGTTATTATGTATGCTGCGTTGTAACCTGCTTATTTGCTTAACAATAGAATGGCATCTTTAATATATGCAAACTTTTTACCCAGAATGATTTTTCATAGCTGCGTAGAATACCATTTATTTAACCAAGCAGTAGAGAGTTAGACTATTCACAAGTTTTGCTATTATGAACAACTAGGGAGAAGCACTCACACAGCAAAATTTGCTGAGTTTCTGAATTGTCTCCTTAGTATAGACCACGCAAGTGAAACTATCAGGTCCCAAGGCGCTCCCCTGTGGTTGTCAGATTTCCCTCCTGTAAAGTGGATGAGTAACCCCACCCCACACACACTCCTGTCCACACAGCTCTTAAAAGGCCAAACCAGGCGATGCTGTGGCCCAGAGAGAACCAGAGGAGAGGGTGCGTGGGGTGCACCGCAAGCCATTGAGTCTGTGGCCACATCTAGGCGGAGAGAGAGAAGCACGGGTGAGGGTGGGCCTCGGGATCCCAGAGACGACTCTTCGTGCCGTGGATGCATCAGGCTCCGACTCTGAACCTCGGTTTCCCCATCTGCGCAATGGGGATGGGATCTCACGGTAATGGGGATGTGTGGACGCGGCGCCCTCGGGGGTGCACAGAACCAAGGCCGGCCTGCAGGAGCGAACTCGGGGGCTGGTGGGGACGGAAGACGGGACCTCCTGGTCCGCAGGCTGGGCGCAGCAGCAGCCGGCCCGCCTCTTCCCGCCGGCGCCTCCCCGTGGTAGCAGTGCGGGGAGAGTGGGTCGGAGCCTGCAGGGGGCGCCGCGAGCCCACCGCGAGAGCGGCCGCGGCGCGGGGCGGGGCCTCATGGGCTACCCCGGAGCGGGGTGCGAGCCGCTCTACTCTCGACCGGAGAGTGAAGTCTGGCGCCCGGGAGGTCCTTGAATTCCGCGGGATTTCTTTTTCCGCAAAATCAAAAACGTCATCCACTTAACAGATCCGTGCTAGGAGCCCTGGCTCAGTCCTTCCACCCAAACACCTCGGCCCAGCCGCGGCTGTGCGGCTCCCAGGCTCCCAGTCTTTCCCCCACGCTTTCAAACCTCAGCGCTGAGGTGACCCCCTCCGGGCAGCCTTCCCGGACTACTCCAGGACTCGGGGGCGTGGCTCCCCGGCTGGCTTGGTTCCGCCCGTGTGCGGGCCTCTTCCACGATGGGCAGTCTTTGAGGATGGGGCTTGGCCTCCATCCCCTTGAATCCCTCAACGTCGCACCCCAGAGCCACTCTGACCCCCGGCCAATATTATAAGTGAGGGAGCCACCTCTTCTCCCTTCGAGGCACAGGCGAGGGTCCGCAGGAAGAGACCTTGCTTCATCCCCAATCTTAAGCTCCGCTGAGATGAAGGAACCAAGAGCAGGCTTGGCGCGGGGAGGGCGGCTGTCCCAGTGGCGGGGAGGGGAGCTCTGGATCTGCGTGGGAGTTTGTGCAGCGTGTCAGTGGGGGGGGCCTGTGGATGGCCGCAGGTGTTTGTGTTTGTGCATGTGTAAGTCTGTGTGTGTATATATTTGTGGGAAAGCATCTTCTAAATTAAGAATATATCTGTGTGGGGTAAATAGTCAAGTCAAATAGAAAGTGATTTCAATACTTGTTACTTGATGGTGTGTATACACTAGCCAAGGAATTCAGTCCAGAAGCTCACATTTGAGGGTTAGGGATTGGTGCTGTATTTGCTACAACAGGCCTCTAACCTTGGGGAAATCTCTTCCTCACAGTCTTTGTTGTCTCTTGTTTGTTTGTTTGTTTTCCTGGTTTGTTAAATGATCCTTCCTCCCCCCCGCCCCCCGACCCTCCCGAGACAGGGTCTCACTTTGTCACCCAGGCTGGAGTGCAGTGGCGCAATCACCACTCACTGCAGCCTCACCTACCGGGCTCAAGCGATCCTCCCACCTCAGCCTCTCCAGTAGCTTGGACCACAGGCATGTGCCACTAAATGATTATTTTTAAAGGGAGAAATCATGCCTGTCATACATATATAAAATAAAGAGTGTCAAAGATTTTATTTAAGTCATTAATTAAGTTAAAAACTGATTCAAAGGACAACACAAAGGCCAGATACACACATTGGCATCAGATGTAATGAAATAAGTTTGTTAATTGATACAAAACTGGCTTCATCCACTCTGTGTGTGTGTGTGTGTTTGGCGGTAGTGGGGATCACTTGCATCTCCACCTGACTAAACTTGTTCGCATTGCTGTGGACAACAATAATTTTTATTACTTTCAGTTTTCTACAGTTTACAGATTCAAAGACAATGAAAAATGGAGACTACCATAGAATGAGATAACCTAGAAGGGCACACCAGCCCTGCATTCTATAGGGTACATTTTCTCCCTATTTCAAAAGTCTTTCACAATTTTTTCTGGCCGCTTATATAACAGGCTTGAGTTGCATAAAGATTTTTCAAACATTTTAGTGGTGGAACTCTTTTTCTAAGTGAAATGTAACAGCAAACCCTAATTATCTACCTATCTATCTATCTATCTATCTATCTATCTATCTATCTAATAGAAACCCTCAGAAATGGTTAAAAAAAATATATTAGAGTCAAGCGCAGTGGCTTATGCCTGTAATTCCATCACTTCGGGAGGCCAAAGTGGGCAGATAGCTTGAACTCAGGAGTTCTAGGCCAATCTAGGCCACATGGCAAAACGCCATCTCCACAAAAAATACAAAAATTATTTCTGGGTGTGGTGTCATGCACCTGTACTCCCAGCTACCTGGGAGGCTAAGGTGGGAGGATCATCTGAGTTTGGGGAGGTCCAGGCTCCAGTGAGCTGAGATCATGCCACTGCACTTCAACCTGGGTGACAGATACAATAATGCCCACCTTGGCCTCCCAAAGTGCTGGAATTACAGGCATAAGCCACTGCACTTGACCCGAATATATATATATTTTTTACCATCTCAGAGGGTTAAAATAATGTGTTATACAGTTAATATATGCTTACCATAAAGATGTCAAATAGTACAGAAAGTTAAGTAAAACATTCATTTCCCTTCTCTTCCCCTTTGTCCCTGTCCCCTTCTCATTCTCCAGAACCACGTACTATAACAGTTTCTTATGTACCTGATAGACACTCTACAGATATATACAAACATATATATGTATAATTTTTGAGACAGAGTCTGGCTCTGTCACCCAGGCTGGAGGGTAGTGGCCCAATCTCCGCTTACTGCAAACTCTACCTCCCGGGCTCAAGCTATCCTTCCACCTCAGCCTCCCAAGTAGTTGGGATTACAGTTGCACACCACCACACCGGGCTAATTTTTGTAGAGATGGGGTTTCACCATGTTGCCCAGGCTGGTCTGGAACTCCTGGGCTCAAATGATCCTCCCAAAGTGATGAGATTACAGGTGTGAGCCGCTGCACCTAGCAAACATATATATATTTGAGATGGAGTCTCACTCTGTCACCCAGGCTAGAGTGCAATGGCATGATCTCAGCTCACTGCCATCCCTGCTTCCCAGGTTCAAGCAATTCTCCTGCCTCAGCCTCCTGAGTAGCTGAGATTACAGGTGCCCACCACCACGCCTGGCTAATTTTCTGTATTTTTAGTAGAGATGGGGTTTCACCATATTGACCAGGCTGATCTCAAACTCCTGACCTCAAGTGATCCGCCCACCTTGGTCTCCCAAAGTGCTGGGATTACAGGCATGAGCCACCGCGCCCAGCTGCAAACATCTATTTTTAAAAACACAAACAGGATAAAATACATTGTGGATATCTTCTGATGTCAGAATATAGAGGTTCACCTCAGCATTTTAAATGATTAAGAGTATTCCATGGTATGGCTGTCCCTTAATTTATTTGACTATACTTCTATTAATAGATTTTTTTTAGTTGTTTCTGATTTTACAGTAATATAAACAAATGCTATAATGATTCCTTAATCAGTATCGTGCGTGTGTGTGTTTGTGTAAACTTTTTAGGAGTGGAATCATTAGGTTTAACGGTAGCTGTGTTTAACATTTTGATATACCTTGCTGAGCTCTCTTCCCCAGAATTGCAATCATTTACTTTTTCTGCTACATGCCGTATCTTTACACCCCCGCCTACATTGTGTATTATCAAACTTTTAAATCTTAGCCAGTCTGATAGAGGGAAAATTATACCTCATAATTTCAGTGTACTTTTCTACAATTATCTCTAGCTGTTACAATATTCCCTTTGGTAGGAAATTGCTTCATTATTTTCTGTGACTTCCCTTTGCAGAAGAACTCAAGTGGCATAGTTCGAAAACCCTTGATCTCAACAGATTCCCTGGGCTCTCATGTTCCAAGAGGCAGGTTCTCTGCAAGTGTGTGTTTGTCTCCGCTCTGTGTCAGTGTGTAGCTTGTGTGCCACCTCTGTGTGTGTGATGTGTGTCTGAATGCCAGCGTGTTCATGTTAGTGAGTGTTTACCTCTCCCTTCCTTGAGGATCAGAGACCTACTCAGGAAAGCGCAGGTTACCGAGAAGTTTATTTTAGGAGACAGAGATCTCTCCCAGTTGGGAAAAGAAGAGCAACTGGAATTTTCTGTAACCAAGAACTGCATATGGGAAAGGGATAGAGGACAGAGGCTGCTTTCTCTCTGTGGACCCATAAATGTGCCCATGGGCTGAAACCAGTCACCCTGGTCTGACTCTGCATGCTTTTAAGCTGAAGGAACAATTGCTGCCTGCAACAGTCACTCACTTTCCCAAGGGATCAACCTCTCTGTGCGACTGAGGAAAAGGAAACAGACATTAAGAGGTCTGCTGGCAGGGGCTGATGCAAGGATTGTAAATCTCTGCTTCATCGCGTGTGCATTATTTGGGAAGTGGCTGGAAGTTCAATTCATGCATCTACTGGCAGTGCATCTAGGGGAAAGAGCGGGAACACAGGAAGAGGAACAGGCCGTTCCATCCTCAGTTCTGTCACTTACTGGCTGTGTGTCCAAGGGCCACTTGATTTTTCTGTACCTCATTCCCTTATCTGTAAATCAAGGGAAACAATGCCCACATCATGAAGTCATTGTGAGAAGTAAACTAAACAATGTGTATCATGGATCTTAATAAGCGTCTCAGTGAACACATAAGTTCCCTCTCCTAAGAGTGACGTTTTGATAACCACACCTTTTCAAAATGAGGATCTCAAAGAACATCCCCAAACATTAGAGGAGGAGGGAGCCTTTTTTCCTTTAGTGTGTCCATTCAACAGCAGCTTTGTGCCTGTGTACTACTCTGAGAACGGCAAAGTCCAATCCTGCCTGCCGTCCTGTGCCACTCATGGCCACATGCTTTTAATTTTCGCCACACTCATGCAATCTCCTGCACATATCGTGAATTTCATGCCTCCGTACCTTTGCTCATGCAGCTCCTGCAGCCTGGAATGTTCTTTCCCACTCCACTGCACCTGGCAAATGCTCACTTATACCTCAAAACTTATCAGGACAAAACACATAGTATTTAGTCTAACACATCTGGCTGTTTGCCTGGAAGAGAATCAAAGTGGACCCCTATCTCTAACCATATACAAAGATAAAATTCCAGAGGGATTAATGGCTTGAAAATGTAAAAAATAAAATGTTAACTATCTGTCAAGACAAGCCACAATGCAACAGTAGCGCATACCTGCCAGAATAGCTAAAATGCAAACGTCAGATGATATAAACTATTGGGGTGGATGTAGAGCAACTAGAAGTCTCTGACATTACTGGTGAGCATGTAATTCATACAGCCACTTTGGATGACCGGCAATATCCACAAAAGCTGAACATATACATTCTTCATGACCCAAAAATTACACCGTTGGGTAAATACTCAACAGAAATGCAGACATAAATTCACTGAAGAACATGTGCAAGAATGTTCATAGCAGCACTATTTGTTATAGCCCCAAATTGGAAGCAACCCAAATGTCTATCACAGTAAAACAGATACAATGTGGTGTGTTACATACAGGACTGCTGCACAGCAATAAGAATGAATGAACTACATGAATTAGTCTCACAAACATAATGTTGAGTCAAAGAAGCTAGATACAAAAGAGTACACATGGATATTTCATTTAAATAACATTCAATGACAAAACCAAGAAATGGGGAAAGGATTCCCTATTTAATAAATGGTGCTGGGAAAATTGGCTAGCCATAAGTAGAAAGCTGAAACTGGATCCTTTCCTTACTCCTTATACGAAAATTAATTCAAGATGGATTAGAGACTTAAATTTTAGACCTAAAACCATAAAAACCCAGAAGAAAACTTAGGTAATACCATTCAGGACATAGGCATGGGCAAAGACTTCATGTCTGAAACACCAAAAGCAATGGCAACAAAAGCCAAAATTGACAAATGGGATCTAATTAAACTAAAGAGCTTCTGCACAGCAAAAGAAACTACCATCAGAGTGAACAGGCAACCTACAGAATGGGAGAAAATTTGTGCAATCTACTCATCTGACAAAGGGCTAATATCCAGAACCTATAAATAACTCAATCAAATTTACAAGAAAAAAACCACCCCATCAAAAAGTGGGCAAAGGATATGAACAGACACTTCTCAAAAGAAGACATTCATACAGCCAACAGACACATGAAAAAATGCTCATCATCACTCGCCATCAGAGAAATGCAAATCAAAACCACAATGAGATACCATCTCACACCAGTTAGAATGGCAATCATTAAAAAATCAGGAAACAACAGGTGCTGGAGAGGATGTGGAGAAATAGGAACACTTTTACACTGTTGGTGGGACTGTAAACTAGTTCAACCATTGTGGAAAATAGTGTGGCGATTCCTCAAGGATCTAGAGCTAGAAATACCATTTGACCCAGCCATCCCATTACTGGGGATATACCCAAAGGATTATAAATCATGCTGCTATAAAGACACATGCACATGTATGTTTATTGCGGCACTATTCACAACAGCAAAGACTTGGAATCAACCCAAATGTCCATCAGTGACAGACTGGATTAAGAAAATGTGGCACATATACACCATGGAATACTATGCAGCCATTAAAAAGGATGAGTTTGTGTCCTTTGTAGGGACATTGTTGCAGCTGGAAACTATCATTCTCAGCAAACTATCACAAGAACAGAAAACTAAATACCACATGTTCTCACTCATAGGTGGGAATTGAACAATGAGATCACTTGGACACAGGAAGGGGAGCATCACACACCGGGTCCTATTGTGGGGAGGGGGTGGGGGGAGGGATAGCATTAGGAGATATACCTAATGTAAATGACAAGTTAATGGGTGCAGCACACCAACATGGCACATGTATACATATGTAACAAACTTGCATGTTATGCACATGTACCCTAGAACTTAAAGTATAATAAAATAAATAAATAAACAAATAAATAAATAAATAACATTCAAACACTAACCTATGATGTTAGAAGTCAGGGTACAGGTTAATCTTTGAGGAGGGTTGTGATTGGCAAGGGGGCATGAAGTGAAGGAATGTCTAGGGTACTGGTAAGATTCTGTTTCCTGATTTTGGTCCTGGCTACATGAGTGTGTTCACCTCGTGAGAATTTATTGATCCATAAAAAGATGTGCATTATTTCATACATATATCTCAATAAAAAGTTTGGCAAGGAGGCATCATATAATCTAAGGATTAGAATACTTTCTCAACCAAGGTTGGAAACCTAGCAGATGAAAAAGATAGGTATTTTTGCACATATATACATATATATATACATATATATAGCATTTTTGTGGGAAAAGATACTGTAAGCAATGTCAAAAGACAAGTAGAAGACTTGGAAAAAATGTAATGCAGATGATAGACAAAGGCTAATAGCTACAGTATGCAAAAAGCTCTTATAAATGGATGCAAAAAGACAACCCAATAAAGAAATAGGCAAAATGATATGAGTAGGTAATTCAAGGAAGAAAAATATCCAACTGATGGAAAGATTCTCAAATTCATTAGAATTCAGTTGAATGCAAATTAAAGTGTTATAAGATACTCATTTACACTCTTCCGGCTGGCAAAATTAAAAACAGTTTCTATACCTATTGCGTGTGAGGTTGTGAGGAGCATGCTCATCATACCAGCATTGCTGGTAGAGATGTAAATTATTACAGCCTTTTTGCAAATCAGTCTGGAAAAATCCATTAGAATTAAAAATACATATATCCTTTGACCTAGTGATCCCACTCCTGGGAATCTATTCCACAGAAATAGAAGGATTCACCTAAGGGTCCATATACAAGGGTGGTTATTGCAGCATTGATTGCAGAAGTGCATTCATGGTATGCATGCATGCACGCACACACACGCACACACACAGAAAACAAAGCCTGTGCCTCTCAGCAGGGAAATGGTATAAATGGCAGTACTTTCCCTTGAGGCTCACAGTCCAGAGGGCTGGGGTAAACTCTTGCCGGTTCACAGGAGGTCTTCACCTCTGGAGGGGGTGGTCTGGGAGTGGGGTGGGCAGAGTCATGGATGATAAGAAGCCCTCTTCCTCCTAGCCTGAGCCAGTAGCATGGATTCCAGAGCAGGCTTTGGAGAAGTGACTGTTTAGAGCTCGGATATTCCCATGTGCCCTCTTGGCGGGACTCAGTTCCTATCCCTCCAGGATCAAAGAAGTGACATCAACAAAGGATCACAGAGGTGGCTCTTATCGACATCCACTGCAGGTCTCCTTTAAAATGGCTTTCTTAAGCCGAAGGCAGGCAAACATCTCTACTAACTGAAGAATAAAGGAGACATGGAATCAATTGCAAATAATTATTTCTAAAAATCATGCCTCTCTTCTGAAGTTTGTGTTTGTCACATCTCCATCTACCTAAAGTTCTCTCTCCCTTAGGTGAATTAAAATAGAGTCAGTTCCCTAACATCCGGTCAGTTGTTGGACAGCCCTGGCCTAGCTTAGGAAGGTAACCCTAAGCAGGCCTTTAACACTAAGTGAAGGCCCCCATAGCACATGTATAAATATTTAAAACCACAAACTAGGCCAATAAACTATTAGATAAAAAGTTCCATCTTTCTGTCTTGAAAAATATGCCCTCTTAAGATCAAAATTTTTTAGAAGTATAGCACTATGATTTTTATATGAACAAAAGTTGGTAAAATAGTAAAGATGACAGAATTTAATTATTTGTGCATCTATTTGGATATTCTGTTGATGAGCTGGTGATGTTTTGGTAAGCTATAAAATCAACATATACCTAATTCATATTATAAATCATTCAAATTATTATATATCTTTTCATTAAATTTGTTTTCCTCACCTTCCTTATTGCAAAATTACCTAATTATGTTTTCATAATCAATATTTTTGCATAATTTGTGTTTTATTGATGATGACACCAAATTAGACTACCTTTTTTGAATTATAATTCTTAGATAATTAAAAAAATTAATTTCAATTTGGAGAAAGTTTCAGTAATAAATGGAATTTTCCTTAAAATCTTAAAGTGATGTTTATATTTGGAAATGAACCATGAATTTTACATATCCTGTTCAAATGCTTTAGTGGAATTGTGTTAGGTAAACTGTAATTATTGTAGAAAATACTGTAAAATATTTTAATTTCATAATAGAAATTCCTTTCATACTGCAATTTTTGCTATCTTTTAAGGTAATAGTTTATGCAGTAACATGAAGAATTAGCTTAATACATATTACATCTACACTCACACCTCTACTGATTTGAAGGTAAAATAAAGGTTCATTTTGCAAACATGTTCCTCAGCCACCATGCAACTGTCAATACCACACTAATTCGTGAGACCTCCTGAACACGAACTGGAGCACAAAGAGAAACATGAAAATGGACATGTGGCCCTACTGGGAAATGGTATTTCACTGTACAAGAAATGATTGCATTCTTGTTATCAGAGATAAAGGATTTGACAAGCTAATGAATTTATCTTTTCCCTTACCTAAGTGCTTCCGCCACTCAAATCCTCCCTGTTCTCTGAAGCAGTGTCTGTCTCCAATATTGGCAGAAGCACAACCCAGAAACCTTCGTGACATTCAGACATAGTTGCTTTCTGTTTTGAGGACCCAGGGCAAAAGGTGAGGAGCTGCATTTCCCTGGGACCTGACCGGTGTTGTCATTGGAACTGACGTTTCTGTTGCCGGCAGTGCCATGCCAGCGCTGAGCACTCGATCCCATGTGCTCCATAACCAATACATTTTATGGGTGTTTGTGATATATGCAACCTTTTCAAGTAGGACTTCTCAGTTTCTAATTATTATTTTTAATTTCCCAACCCAATACAGATCAATTCTTTGATTCAATAGAAATAATTCACTAGAAAAATGAAATTGAAAAAAATCTATATGAGGACCCATGGGGTGGCTCATGCCTGTAATCCCAGTACTTTGGGAGGCTGAGGTGGGTAGATGATTTGAGGTCGGGAGTTTGAGAACAGCCTGGCCACCATGGTGAAACCCCATCTCTGCTAAAAATACAAATTAGCCAGGCGTGGTGGTAGGTGCCTGTAATCCCAGCTATTCGGGAGGCTGACGCAGGAGAAACACTTGAACCCAGGAGGCTGCTGCAGTGAGCCAAGATCACACCACTGCCCTCCAGCCTGGGCGACAGAGTGAGACTCTGTCTCAAAAAAAAAAAAAAAAAAAAAAAAAAAATCTATACAAGTTACAAGCCCCAAATTTTAAAGATTCAACAGATAATAACTTTACTGTTAGTTTCTGTGTATAACTCATCAAGAACAAGTAACAGGCCACGTGTGCGCTGGCACAGGTCCACCGACCATACTTCTTTGTGGAGGACTGCTTTGAGTCACTGGAGTCACCAGATTCAGGGTAGGGACCCCTCTTGCCTCTGTCTAAGAGTGGTACCAGTAACTACGAGGCTGAATCCTGCCCCACAATATTTTTCAGTCTCTGTGTGAGCACTTTCGCCTGTGCCATGTGGCTTTCATTTCACGCCACGTTCTCTTACTGTCCCAATACAAGTGGAGCTCCCTATGGCCCCTCCATTTCCACCAGCCTTGCAGCTCCTGCTCCTTCCTGAGTGGCCCCATATCAGTGTATGATGAAGGGCCTTGAATGCCATGCCGAGAGAGGAAGCTTCTGAGCCGGGGTTCAACTCTGAGAATGTGATGTGGCCTTGCACCCAGCCAGGACCTCTCCTGGGCTTAGCTGTCAGCACCAGAGAGTCCATGTAGAGCTGATGCCTTCCTGCAGTGGGGAAACAGAAAGGATGAGGCAGCTGCCCAGAAGGCCTTGGGATTTCTTAGCAGAGATAGGAACTCCCACTCACACTCCGCCAGGGGTCAGCAGCAGTTCCAGAGCTTACCACGTGCTCCCAGGAAATCGTACATATTTCTAAAATCATCCATGTATCTTTTTTGTCACCCACATTTTTAATGACCCAATTCCAATTTCCTGCCCTTATCTCTCCTTCTCATTGATATTTTTCCAGTAGATGTAGCTGTACTCATTACCAACTACTGCCAATTCACTTAAGCCCTGTGCTCCTCAATCCCACTTCCATGAGTTAAGGACTTTTAGCAACTATTAACAGTGTGTCCTTCCCAGTTCTTGCCTACACATTTCAAAACACCTATCTCTCTTATCACTCAAACTGGGGGAGCAGGATCATGAGCAGCCCTGTGGAGAGGCCCAAGTGGAGAGGAATTGAAGACTCTGGCTGGCCACCATGTGAGTATTTGGAAGCACGTCCTCCAGCCCCCGCTGGGCCTTCAGATGAGAGAGCAGCCCTTGCTGGTGTCTTGATGGCAACCTCATGAGAAACTGAGTCAGGACTGCTCTGAGGCATTCATAACCCTCAGAAACTATGAGATAACAAATAAATTTAAGCTGGTAAGTTTTGGAGGTTCCGTGTTACATAGCAATATAATACAACTTTCATTTCTCTCCAATGACTGTGTCAGTTTTTAGCCCCTCTATAGCAAAACCCCTCAAAAGAGCTGTCTGTCCCCAGGGTCTCCCTTTCCACCCTGTTTTCTCCTACTCAATCCCGTCTGTTCTAATACATTCACTGAAGTCTGCTCCCTGTGAGACTAGGATGTGTAGTTGAAATGTTCCCTGTTGCAGACCCTGAGATGAGGATTCTTATGCAAGCAATTTGTTATGGAAGTGCTCCCAAGAGAAACGGGAAGGAAGCAGGGGAGCAGGACAGGGAAGGGGAGGAAGTCAAGTAAGGGTGAAATTTCAGGCAAAGTCCAGGTCTCAGAATGATCCTGATGGCTCTGGAGAAAATGACACTTTACAGCTATCTGCATTCTGCTGGTGGGGCAGAGACTCAGCTACTCCCCACTAGCCTGGACTCCAAGCTACTGCTGCCTACTCTCTCCCCAGGCCCCGGGAGCTCTAACTCACAGCCCTCAGTTCAGGTGGCATTAAGGTGAGCCCCTCCTAGGAGTACTGTTGTCTCTTCCTGAAATGAGGCTCTGTCTGGGGCTGCCCCACTCCATAAGACATATTTTTCTGTCCTCAAAGGGGCAAGAATGATAATTGTGCTTGTCCCATAGCAATGTGTGGTGCAAACTACACTAAAGGCTAGATACTAAAGGCTCAGCTTAATTCTACTGCCAGCAGCTCTCAGGCCCACCCCTATGGAAACAGACATATTGGAGGGAGTGTGTTACCTGACTCGGATCAGCATGGCAACCCCAGCTTAGTCACACAGAAATGGATGGGTAGGCTTGAAGAGGAGGGGAAGGGTGTGGTTAGTGCCTTTTTCCACAGTCTGTGGGAAGCCAACTGCTAACCAGCCAGCATGTCTTATGACTTATTTTCGTTTACAGAACTGCCCTCAGATGACTGAAACGTGAACGTCTTTTCCTGTAAAAATGGATTTATTCTACTTTCTTGCTTTAGTCTGGGACTCTGCTCTTGTGGTCTGGCGAGACTTCTGTACATGTGGGGCCTGAGAACACTTTTGGTAGAGCTGTCTCTGCTGAGGTCTTCAGAAGGACCTTTGGGCAGCCTCATGTCTGTCTTGGGCTGCCAGGACAGAAATGCCTAGGTGGCTTCTGGAAGGCCTGGTGGCCAGAGTGACCACTCAAGCTGTTCACTCATCCTCAGCCCAGGCCATGTACTGTGTTCCTCCCAGAGCTTGTTCACCATGGAAAAGGTGTGATGTAGAAATAGAATATTTGTTATTTATAACCCCTCGTTGCCTTCTAAAGAAAATGAAGCCCCAAGACTATTTGTTCAAGGTCATGGAAGGGAGAATACAAAATTGGAAGCGATGTGGGGAAGGGTTAAATTGCTCTGCAGAAGGAGAGGGATATGTATGGGGAGGGGTGGGAAGTAGAGGCTGAAGCTTTGTGGAGGAGGACCAATTGGGAGGGGAATGCACATGGCTGGGGAGAAACTTTGCAGGGAGAGTTAAAAAAAAGTTGGAGTTTGCTGTGTGCTATGCGATGTGATCCTTTACTACATCTCTCCTGTTGACACTTCAGAACACTATCAGTTTCTTCCTCTAATGCATTGTGGAGTGGGTTTTCTTTAAAGGAACGAAGAGAAATGCTGAATCTTGCTTTGACGTTGGTGAGGGGTGGATCAGAGGCTCCCAGTGGAAGCTGCCAGGACTGGGTTCAGGGTTACATGGAGCACAAGGTACCTCCATGCTATGCTCTCCAGTCTAGCCATTCCCTTCTTTAAGGAAAAGAACATTTCAGGTAGAGGGCACGACCAGAGAAAAAGGTGAGTTTGGAGAGGGAGGGAGAGACCAGAGCAGGTGGGGAATGTGTGTGAGTCTGTTGAGAAATGGAGTGAGGAACAGAGGCAGAAGATGGTGTTAATAGATGAATTAGTACATCCAGGCTGCTGTAACAAAGCACCATACACTGAGTGGCTTATAAACAACAGAAATTTGTTTCTTATGGTTCTGGAGTCTGTGAATCCAAGGTCAGGGTGCCAGCGTGGTTGGTGGCTGAATTCCTGCGGTGGGCCCACTTCTGGTTGCAGACTGCTGACTTCTAGTTGTAGTCTCATACGGTGGAGAGCAGAGAGAAGCAAGCTCTCTCGGGATTCTTATAAGGGCACTAGTCCCATTCTTGAGAGCTCCACCCTCTTGAAGTCACCTAATGCTAATTACCTCTCAAAGGCCCCCACCTCCAAATACTATGACACTGGGGGGGGTAGGGTTTCAACATATGAATTTTGCGGGGACACAAACATTCCACTCATAACAGTAGGTTAGGACTCCAGGTAGGGCCTTGCTTATCTTCCACATCAGAGGTCCTCTCAGCTGACCTACCACTCAAAATCTTAGGGTAATCCAAATACACCTCAATGTACCATGTGGCCCAGGCTTGATTCAGTAACACATTCAAAGCAACACAATTCACCTTCATTGTGCAATGCATATTGTCTCTTATAATCCATTAGCTTCTTCCAAATGGAACCCTCAGTTCTATGGGTAAGAAGGCTCCCACCTGCAGGGGCAACCACCGTCTTAGGAACTGGCCATGGCACTGGGCAATCCTAGGCTGCTCTGGATGGTTCATAAGGCATACCCGTGGCAGATGGATTGGCACTGGGGAAAGTGGTGTCCTGTTGGCTACAGGGATGCATTTCGGACAATCCACTGCCTCTCTGTATGTTCTTGCTAAGGTTCCCAAAGAGCTTCCTGGCAAAGACATTTTAGACCTTTTAACTACTTGGCAAGTGGCTTACAAGTCCTTCTAAATACAGCAGATTAGTCAATGGAAATACAAAACTTTAGAAAAAATTCATTGAAAGAGCTATTGAACTGGGGAGGTTTAGCCGGAGTAAATATTTTCTCTATGGAATTCTGATCTATTCATTTAGTAATCCTAATTATGGTTTTGCTAATTTGGAGGTAATTTCAGAGAAAAGGTTTTATTCCACTGGGAACTGTCAATAGGTTAAGAGGATTTTGTTTTTCATTTGTGATGTTTCAAAGGAATGTCATTCTTGCAACAGCTTCAACTATTTTTTGCTTATGTCTGTCACCTTGCTGCTCAAGGTTGAAAAGAAAATACCTCTGCTTGTTAGCTCCCATGGCTGGTTTCTCATATACCAGCTGTGCTCTCTCTACCAACCCTCCTAGGGACCAGCAGCAGATATTTGCAAAGGTGAATGTACTGCATTTTCCAGGAGTTTCCATTCTCTTCATTATCTTCAAAAGGATGGCCAGACTGTTAGAGTAGAGGCCAAGCCTTCCTGGGCCTTTGGGCCTCTCTGTACCCAGTGCCTCTGCATACCTAGTGACTTTACCTAAAATACCCTCTCTCCTTTCTCTTACCAGGCTCTTTTTACTTTATTTTATTTTATTTTATTATTATTTTTGAGATGGAGTCTCGCTGTGTCGCCCAGGCTGGAGTGCAATGGTGCCATCTTGGCTCACTGAACCTCTGCCTCCCAGGTTCAAATGATTCTCTTACCTCAGCCTCCTGAGTAGCAGGGATTACAGGCATGCACCACCACCCCCAACTAATTTTTTTTGTGTTTTTAGTAGAGACGGGGCTTTGCCATGTTGACCAGGCTGGTCTCGAACTCCTGACCTTAGGTAATCCGCCTGCCTCAGCCTCTCAAAGTGCTGGGATTACAGGCATAAGCCACCGCGCCCAGCCACCAGGCTCTGTTTAAGTCGTGCTTGGGTTCTTAGCTCAACTGCAGCTCCCTTTTGGAAGTCTTCTCTGACCCCGTGTCGATATCCACAGTCATGGATTCGTCTCTGGGGCTCCAGACCTGTGCACTCATTAATATCAGACATTTCATTGGATGTTTCACAGGAACCTCAAATTCAGCATGTCCCAAACCAAACGCATCATTGCCCTCTCCCTTCTACCTTCATCCCTTCCCTCTCTTCTCCTGTGAACCTGCTTCTTCTTCCATGCTCTGTGTTTCCAGGCAGGGCACTATGGAGTTATCCTTCTAAATACAGCAGACTAGTCACCAGAACCAGAAACCCAAGGATTACTTTAGAATCCTCCCTCTCCTTTACCCTCACATCTCCTTCCATTCTACTCTGTTCCTGAATCCAATAGATCCCACTTCTTTAATCTCTCTCAGATCCTTTCTTCCCTTTTCTTCCTCTCCCTGGCCTGGGATGCCATCCTCACTTGCTTGAATTACTGTATTGGTGTCCTAACTGGTCTCACCGCCTCTAGTCTTACCCCTCATCCTGGTCAGCGTACTGATATCTGATGTGAACCATATAGATCACAAAATTATACTCCTTGTTCTGGATTCTCCACTTTCCACAACATCTCTTCCATTGGATATCATCTAAATGCCCATCTGGTGCCTGCTGACTTGTCTAACTTCATTTTCTGTCACTTTGAACCAGTTAAGACTCAACATTGCAAGGAAGAGAAAATCCAACTCAAATTGACTTAAGCAAAAAGGAAATATATTGGTTCACACAACTGAACATCCAGGGATAGATCTGGCTCAGTTTCAGGCATGGCTGGATCCAAGGGCTCAAGCAATGTCATCAGAAAGCTGTTTCCATCTCTCAGCTCTGCTTTTTGCTTTGTTAGCTCCATTCTCTGGCAGGCTTCTTTTCATGTTGTGGTGGGATAGCTGCCAGCAGCTCTAGACTGCTACCTCCTCACAGGAACAAATCCAGCAGAAAGAGTATCCCTCTCCCATTGCTGCTCAAACCAAGTACCAGGATTACCTTTGCTTGGACCTGATCGGCTTGCCTTGGGTCAGGTGCCCATCCCTTAAACAGTCACAGTGTTCAGAGGAAGGCGATGCTCTGGTAATCCAGGTCTGAATCATATGTTTGTCCCCAGAGCAGGGGTTGGAATCAGCTTTTCCCAAAGCACATAGAATAAGATTGGGGCAGGGCAGCTTTCCCCAGAAACAATGGAGAAGTGACTCTAGGAGCAGATGGAATGGAGAATGGGCTGGCCAACACAGGCGAGCACTGAACCCTCCTTTCTTGCAGGACTGCGCCTCCTGCCAGCTCTCTTTCCAGCTCTCCCCACTGACTGACTCCTCTGTCAAGTTGTAGCCTCTGTGCTGCCTCCTTGGGGCCTCCTTCCCTAACTCCCCAGAGACCTGGAGGCCCCTCCTCCTGCTGTTCCCAGGGTCCTTTGCTTTGCATCAGTGATGCTGCTACATTGTAACTTGGGGCTTTCATGACTCTCCCTTCTAGACTGTGAGCTCCTTGAAGACAGGGACTCTCTCTTTACATTTCAGTATTGCCTGTATCTGGTACAGGGTCTGGCCTAGAGTGGGTCCCTATTAAGTGTTGAATGAGAGAAGTTATAAGGAGAATGTGGATGTCACATGGGCCCAAATCCTACGTGTCATCAAGGTAGAAAGAATAGCCAGGATCACGGATAACCGAATGAGAATCTATAAAGAGCTCCGTAGCCTGGAAAAATGGACCAAATCTGTCAAGATGAACTGAAATAGAACTAACTGTGGAGCCTGATATTGAAGTCTAAAAAGCATTTGTTTGGGTATAGGGTGGGGATGGTAGGAGTATCTGGAAAAGATGCTTAGTTGTCTTTATGTGGCTACCTAAAAATGCTAAGATAACCTTGGGCCACATTAATGGAAATATACTGTTTCTGCCTATCTCTTTACTGTTTAAACTCTGATGCTTGGCACACCACCATCATTAGTCCATACACTATCCCTTTCCTGTTTTGTTTCTTTGTGTGTTCCTTTGATCTCCATTCCATTCCCATATGGAATACATTCTTTTTGTCTGTATGCCTTCCTATGCTTACAAAGTTTGTATTGCTGTTGTTTTGAATTTGTGTGAATGGTGTGGTGTCATGGAGCACATTCTATTTCTTATTTTTCTCATCCAGCATTTTGTTGTTAAATTTCCACTTATGTTGCCATGAGTATACCAACTTCATTGCTTCTAAATGCTGAATCCCCCCATGTTTTACCTATCCATGCTCCTGGTGATGGACATCCAGATTGCTTTCAATTTCCTGCAACCACAAACAATTGTGATGAACATCCTTATACATGTGCCTTATGAATCTGAATGAGAATGGAATTGAGATATATGCTCAGGTGAGGATCTGCTGGAACAGAGGCTAGTCCATCCTTATTGTACCTGGACAGTGCTAGGTGGTTGTCCCAGCTGGGTGCACTATTCAACACTCTCACAAGTGGTAGAGTTCCATTGTTCCCACACCCTGCTGCCAATACTTGGTACTCAGCTTCTGTTTTTGCCAGTGTAACAGGTGTAGTCATATTTCACTGTTGTTTTCATTTGCATTTCTTGGATTACTGATGTGGTTTGCACATTTTTAAATTTTTATTAGAAACGGGTTTTCCCTATGTTGCCCAGGCTGGTCTCAAACTCCTGAGCTTAAGTGATTCCCCGACTCCAGCCTCCCAAAGTATAGGGATTACAGGAGTGAGTCATTGCTCCTCGCCTGAGCGTATTTTCAAATGCTACTGAGCCTTTGGGCTCTCTACTCCATAAATTGTCTGGTAATTATCCTTTGCTCATTGTTCTATTGAGATGCTTGTCTTTTTGTGTTAATTTTCAGGAGTTCTTAGAATTTCCTAGATGTCAGTCCCTATCTCTACCTGGTTTTGGACAAGGCAAATACTTTTCAATGGTCCTGCTTACTCTGATTTGTCTAGTCTGAGAACTGTATTGAGTTCTGAGGTTCATATCTTTTTTTTTTTTTTTTTTTGAGACGGAGTCTCGCTCTGTCTCCCAGGCTGGAGTGCAGTGGCGCGATCTCGGCTCACTGCAAGCTCCGCCTCCCGGGTTCACGCCATTCTCCTGCCTCAGCCTCCTGAGTAGCTGGGACTACAGGCGCCCGCCACCACGCCCGGCTAATTTTTTGTATTTTTAGTAGAGACGAGGTTTCACCGTGGTCTCGATCTCCTGACCTTATGATCCACCCGCCTCGGCCTCCCAAAGTGCTGGGATTACAGGCGTGAGCCACTGCGCCCGGCCTGAGGTTCATATCTTAAGAGGCCATGATGAGTCTGGGACAGAGAAGAGACCCTGGGTTTATGAAGTGCATCAAGGAGGAGCTGTATCAGTAAGCGAAATTTACAGGGGTGCTGATTTCAAGCAATATAAGGAAGGTATTTCCAGTGATTAGAGCCACTGATGATAGAGTCTACTCTCTGGAGCAGCAGTGAGCACCAGAAACAGCAACAGGGGTGCTTAAAGAGAAGACAGACAGTGACTTGTTGGGGAGGTTGCAGAAATGTTTCCAGCATTAGATGGTTCATTCCAACCTTGAGATTTTCAGAGCTTTTCTGAGTCACCATGTGTTAAAAGTCAGAGAAGGAATCATGGAAGAGAAGGGGAAAACACAACTTTAACTCCTTTTTCTTCTTTCCTTATGAGCTCTCCATATTCTTCATTTATCACATGGTGGCACTTCATTCTGCCTTATCCTTTATGTGAGTTGCACACACCTACACATGCTTGTGCACGGCCATGTTCCTACAATCACTTTCACATTATGAGACACACGTACATGCTATGTAAGTTCGTAGATACACACCAACATCGCAATAAAGCAGTATATGCCCCCACAACACACATGGCTATACACATGTATGAACAGAAAAGATGTGAAATCTTTCCTTCACCATCATAAGGCTCACAGCTGACACTTCTATAACAAAAGACAGGTTAACAAGAGAAAAGCACAACAGGTTCGTTTAATCAAAGTTTTATGTGACATGGGAGACTTCAGAAATGAAAACTTCAAAATACAGGGAAAACGATCTATTTTTATGCTTAGGTTTGATGAAGCTGGGACAGCCACGTAGAAATAGGATTGCACAAAAAGGGTATGATCTCATGTTAATAGACTGAGTGGGGAAACCCAGCAGGGCCTGTCTGTCCAGATTCTTGTTGGGCCTCTCTGTGCAGCATCCCCTCTCCCAGTTATAGGATAGGACCCTTTCTGGAATAGGGATCTTATGACTCCCAAACGAGGTAGGTCAGAGAATTTCTTTATGGCCAGCTGTTACATCAAAAGGTGGGGGGAAGGTAAGAGTCATAGCTTTAGGTTTTATGGCTGGCTTTGGGGTAAGGGGGTTCTGGTTTCTTCAATGACCCACCTCGGGGAAGAGGGCTTCTAGTTTCTATGGCTGGCCTCAGGAGAGAATGAGGGGCAAGAGACAGGAGGGCAGGGGAATGTCACAGAGAAACTTTGCTTCTGAGGCTGCTTCTGAGGTCTTCACTTTGAGGCATCATTTCCTGAGCCCCAACATGTTCACGTGCCCCATGCATGTTGCGTGTGTTCCCAAAGTGGAGGGAGTGGTTCTGGGTTAAATGTTAAAGGCCACGCAGTCCTCCATCCTTCTTGGTGTGGAGGTTTCATTCATGGTGGTCCAATCCTGCCTTCACTTCTGAGAGAACCCAGAGCCTGTGTTCTGCAGGGAGGTAAATATTTGATAATTTATCTCATTCCAGAGGCCAGAGGCCTGAGCAGGGACAAGGACCCGGAACCCTTGGTTCCAAACTCCCTCCACTCCCAGCCCAGTGTCTCCTGGACGTCTCTTCAGTCTTTTCTGACAGAGCTAAATAAAACTCTAGAATTGGCCTGTCTCCTCCCAGGAAGACCCCTTTCACACTATTGCTTCCTAATGTTGTAGCATCTTGGTCATTGAGTTTCCAGGTCTTGCACTACCCTTACCCTGGCTTGGGGCTATTCTCCTAAGTGCATGTGAATGAGATGGTCCAGGAAGCAGAGTGTCTCAGGGTTGGGCTGGGGGTGAGGGGACTGCAAATCTGGCCAATGGAAGCTGTCTTGTGGGTGGGGGGTAACTCTGGGGCTGGACTGGTCTTTTTGATCTTGTACCTCTCAAGAGACTCTGGGCAGAGTCAAGCAGCTGAGAAACTGCCTGCTGGACCATGGACTTAAATACCCAAGGCAAGGCAGATAACACTATGCACCAGTATCAATCACATTGTCTACTGCACCTTGGCCAATTTTCGTCACTTACTTGAGTCCAGTGAGACAGGACACTCTCACATAACAAGTTACATGGAGTAGGTTATTACTTACAGATAGGCAGCAAGGGACAACAGAAGCCTAGGATTCATGGTAAGCCAATCCCCATGGCTCAGGAAAGAAGCAAAATTGGATGGAGTCTTGTCTGAGTGTGCTCCACTTGCACCGCAGCTGAGGGACCCCTGAAAGCAGCCTGCTCTGGGTTTTTTACCCCATGGTAACATGACTTGCTGGGATAAAGTGTTAAAGGATATCCTGTTCTACGAGGGAGAAAAACAGAGCCAGAACTGTTACAGCCACTTCCTCCCTATCTCAGGATGTTGCATTCCCAGGACATTCTTTTTTTTTTTTTTTCCCTCTAGCTTACTTTATTGTAATATAGTATATAGCACATATAACGTACAAAATATGTATTAATTGACTATATTACTAGTGAGATTTCCTGTCAACGGTGGGCTGTACGTGGTTAAGTGAAACTTCAACTGTGTGGGGGGGTCAGTGCCCTAACACCCACATGGTTCAAGGGTCATCTGTATTTAGATGAAGACCAAATATATATTTCTTATTATAAATCACAGTAACGCACTCTTCTTAAGGGCTCACTCATCCTCATTCCTTTTTTTTTAAAATTAATTTATTTTTTATTATTATTATACTTTAAGTTCTAGGGTACATGTGCATAACGTGCAGGTTT
>NW_012101709.1:0-12129 GCF_000951045.1 Mandrillus leucophaeus
CACATCTATCTTTGTGTCCTTTCAATACCTCTGGACCTTTCATGTATCATCTTCTTCACTAGATGGTCCTTCCTACCTCTCCAAACTTGTCTCACTATGGCTGGTTCTTTTAGGCTCAACCTTTATATCTTCTTATTTCAGAAGTATTTCTTAGCCATTCCAGCCTCTGGTGACACCCTCTCCCACCCCTTTTTTTTGGTAGTTCCTGATTCCAGAAAGTAAGAGATATTCAGAAAGGAAACTATTGTGATTAGAGAACTCATGGAAAGGGGCATGTGTGCTCAATCTTCTAGAATGCTAGAATCGTTGAAGGGTGGAAGAGGAGAGGAACAGACAGAGCTAGTGAGATCAGTAGCTCCTGGACATCAGAGACCATTTCCCGTCCCTTAGGCATCCCTCATAGTATAGTATGATGTATGTCCCACAAGGTAGGTACTCAATACATATGTGTGGCTGGTGAAGATGATGGACTTTAGAGGCTAGAGTGAGAGAGGACAACTCCTAGAAAAGTGGACAAATGCCACAGGATCTAGAGTCTCTTTTAGAAAAATCTCCCCATGTCTCCATCTTATGGAGATGGTCCCCATGAAAGTTGCCAGAGCAATTGTCTTTAGTCACTTGTAGAGATCAAACTACTTGGCACTTTTGCGATGATGAGAATTGACATGGCAGCAGGGAGAGCTTTTCATTATAGTTCATGTGATATTTTAGGGAATTTTTCCTGTTTCCTATGTTTTATCGTACATCTGGAGTAATTTTGCTTAAAGGATGGGAGATACACTAGACCTCAAGACACTACTCTCTGCTGGGGAGTCTACTGCCTACATTACAGAAGGCAGACTGGTAGCATTGGAAGGAGAGGCAATTCCCTTTCTAATCTGTTTGAAACATAACCATACTTTCCCTTCCCAATATTCTTCCTCTACTTTTCTAGCACTCTCTTTCTTGTAATTTCCCACCATGATAAAACATTATTATGAAAGAGTTTATAAAGTGAAAAAATAAAAAAGCATACCATGTTTCTCCCTATATGTGACTTACTTCCTATCTGATATAGTTTGGATACTTGTCCTGCCCAAATCTCATGTTGAATTGTAATCCTCATTGCTGGAGGTGGGGCCTGGTGGGAGGTGTTTGGATCATGGAGCGGACCCTCGTGGCTTGGTGCCGTTTTTGCAATAGTGAGTGAGTTCTCAGGAGATCTGGTTGTTTTAATGTGTGTGGCACCTTCCCACTGCTTTCTCTCTCTTGCTCCTGTTCTGCCATGTAAGATACCTACTCTCGCTTCACCTTCCTCCCTGAGTAAAAGCTTCCTAAGTCCTCCCTAGAAGCAGATGCCAACACTGTGTATCCTGGACAGCCTGCAGAGCCATTGGCCATTTAAACCTCTTTTCTTGTGAATTATCCAGTCTCGGGCATTTTTTATACCAATGCAAGAATAGGCTAACACACTATCCTTCATACCACTCTTGTACGTGAATTCATTCTATTCCTTCTCTAATCATGCATTTTCAGAAAGTTAATGTTTAACATTTCCCAGAAAAGACCATTTAAACCACTAGACATTCCAGACACTTTAGCAGTTACTTCAAGCTCTTCAAAAAGTTCTCATATAAAAACATGGATTTGATCTTTGCAAGCTCCTCCAGGGGACAAGCAGCACCTCTTGAATAGATCAGAACTTTCTGCCCCAGATCGTTTAATCCTCAGTATAGGAAAAGAAATATCTACTTGCAAATACTTTTTGAGGCTCAAATGGTGATGTTCTAAATTCAATTAAGATATATGAATCCCAAGACAATGAAGCACCTGAGAATGGCATTATGAAGTTATAAATTACCAATTTCTCATCACCACCTTGAAAAGCAAGTTTAAAAAAATGAACCTACTTGCAAATGAACCTGTAAAATACCACCAGCCAAGCATGGGATTGGAATAAAGCATTTCATCAAAATGTCCATAGATCATTTCTTCTAGATGAGTATCTTGCAGATATCACACAGCGCACATTTTTATAGCCACTTTGGAGAGAAAATGTTATATATATGTGTATATATGTGTGTGTGTGTATATATATATATGTGATAAGAGTCAATGTGATCAGTAAAAAAATACAATTCAGTAGACTTAAAATACAGAAATCAATTTTAAATGGGGAATGAAAGATATGAAAGATAAAAAAAGATAAGTTATTTTGTTTCCAAAAACCTGTGTAGTCTGTTGGTCTATTTTACTTTTCATAGTTTTTTTACTCAGCTGTCATTTTGGTTTCCATTTCCTAGGAATCATCTAATGTACTGTGTTGCCAAAGTTGTGTTGCTGATGCAGGTTTTCAAGGGCAAGAGTGGTACTGTCAAATTTCTTTTTCCTGAAGACGATTGGATATTGTTAGTCCCACCCCCCCGACTCCCAATTTACTGTGTGAAAGGAAAATTAAAACCTTGCGACCCCAATTCACTGTGCCAAAAGGAAAAAAAATTAAGCTGAAAGTTGAGTCATGCAAGAAGCTGCCTTTCCTTTTGTTCCTAAGCAGATAGCTTCAGATAAAAGGTTAAAAAATCTCCACTGGTAGCTACTCTAGGTTTGCCTTATCTTCTATAGAGTACTAATTTACTGAGTGCAAGAAGAATACATGACTATTACCCTACCTGCTCCTTTTCTCTTGCAATATAGATTTAGTAATTTGTCCATACACTCCCCTCTACCCTTTTTTCCCAGCCTGCTTTTCCCCTTTACATATTAAAGCCCTCAAAATCATCTTTGGAGAAAGGCACAGACCACAGACTGTTTCTATGATTCTGTGTTTGTTTCCTCCCAGGCATTGTCCTTAACGTTGGCAAAACAAACTTCTAAATTGATTGAGACCTGTCTCAGATACTTTTTGGTTGACAACTGTAAACAGAATTTTACTTCTTTAGAAAGTAGAAAAGGTAAAGCGTTAGATGAGACATCTATATATCCTCAGAACACCTATCAGGCATAAATAAGAACTGTACATTATATATTTAAAAACGTGAACAAGATCTACTCCCTATACATAGCAACTGTTGGGATTGCAAACTGTCCAGCAAGCCAAGAATTGGACTTGATCTGGGGAGCTGCCACTTCAGAGACGCAGCATCCTAATCAGCTTTTCTTCCCCCAATTCTGAGTCACTACATGCAGAGAGTCTGATTATCTGAATTCTCTGGTTTCAGACAGTGGAGTTACAGGTTGACCCTTCTAGGAGGAGCTGCCCTCAGTTCTTCTAGTGGGCACTCACTTAATTTCGTGTTGACCATGAGATCTGTTCCCCAAGCTTCCCCTACTCTCCTCTGAGTGATGGAAAAGTATCTTCCAGAGGCTTTTGTGCTCACTGGTAGGTTTATCCAATAGGAGGCAAGATTAGGGTCAGAGGATGAAAAGATGGCAGTCATATTTTTTTTCTCCTCCCACCCCCCATTTGCATAGCATTTTCAGCAGCATCTCTTCCACAGTTCCAATTTCTGCAAAAAAGCACCTCTTCTTTTGGGTCCCAGCTTACCTGGTAAGTGCCTGCCATGTCTCAATCCCACAGGTTGGCCTGGCTTCTGGGCTTTTGTAGTACCACCTGTTCTGCTGGTCTTGCCAGGCCTAGGAATGATAGCTACTTCTTGCTGTTGCCAAACTCTGAGTGACCTCACCTTTCCCTCGTGAGCTTCTTCGTTCTCCCATCAGCTGTTTCAGGAGGTACTCTAGTTTCTGTCTAGATCTTCCTAGTGGCTTGGTGGACTTATTACCCTGTTATAAGCTTTGATTGCTAAGGCCTCAAAACTGTCCCTTTGTTAAGACTTGCCTGGGAGGAGTTGACAAAGCAGGTGCAGCCAATGATGATAAATGTTATAAAATGTCAACTTCCTTTTGTCAAGGAGGGGATGATTTTGTGACATGTTTTATGTTCCAGATTCCTCCCCCTGTAGATCAGGCCAAGGACTGGGGTTTGCTTAAACCACATCTTTCTTTGCTCTTTTCTCTATCCTGCTTTAGTCCTCCTCCACAAGCTCTCCTAAAGAAAGTCACGTGCATACAAATCCTTGTCTCACGCTGTCCTTTCTAAAGAATCTGAACTCAGGAAGCTGTGTGACCACATCCATCTTTTTGAAAGTCTTAGAGTGGTTAGTGTTTTTCCTGGCTGTATCCTGAATGATACAGAAATCTAAAGTGACTCTCAGCACCTTGATTCCCAGAGAAAAACTACAATGATAACATCTGGCAAGGTGTCCTGGTACAAAAGCAATTTCTTTTTATCAGAGAAATAATTGTGCTAATTTATAATCTTTTTATTATACTTTAAGTTCTGGGGTACATGTGTACAATGTACAGGTTTGTTACATAGGTATACATGTGCCATATTGGTTTGCTGCACCCATCAACTCATCATTTACATTAGGTATTTCTCCTAATGCTATCCCTCCTCCAGCACCCCACCCCCCAACAGGTCCCTGTGTGTGATGTTCCCCTCCCTGTGTCCATGTGTTCTCATTATTCAACTCCCACTTATGAGTGAGAACATGCAGTGTTTGGTTTTCTGTCCATGTGATAGTTTGCTGAGAATGATGGTTTCCAGCTTCATCCATGTCCCTTCAAAGGACATGAACTCATCCTTTTTATGGCTGTATAGTACTCCATGTTGTATATGTGCCACATTTTCTTTATCCAGTCTATTATTGATGGGCATTTGGGTTGGTTCCAAGTCTTTGCTTTTGTGAAGCAATAAACATATGTGCGCATGTGTCTTTATAGTAGCATGATTTATAATCCTTTGGGTACATACCCAGTAATGGGATTGCTGGGTCAAATGGTATTTCTAGTTCTAGATCCTTGAGGAATTGCCACACTGTCTTTCACAGTGTTTGAACTAATTTACACTCCCACCAACAGTGTAAAAGCGTTCCTATTTGTCCACATCCTCTCCAGCATCTGTTGTTTCCTGACTTTTTAATGATTGCCATTGTAACTGGCATGAGATAGTATCTCATTGTGGTTTTGATTTGCATTTCTCTAATGACCAGTGATGATGAGCATTTTTTCATGTGTCTGTTGGCTACATAAATCTATTTTTTTGAGAAGTGCCTTTTCATATCCTTTGCCTACTTTTTGATGGGGTTGTTTGATTTTTTCTTGTAAATTTGTTTAAGTTCTTTGTAGATTCTGGATATTATCCCTTTTTCAGATGGATAGATTGCAAAAATTTTCTCCCATTCTGTAGGTTGCCTGTTCACTCTGCTGATAGTGTCTTTTGCTGTGCAGAAGCTCTTTAGTTTAATCAGATCCCATTTGTCTATTTTGGCTTTCGTTGCCATCCCTTTTGGTGTTTTAGTCATGAAGTCTTTGCCCATGCCTATGTCCTGAATGGTATTGCCTAGGTTTTCTTCTAGGGTTTTTATGGCTTTAGGTCTTACATTTAAGTCTTTAATCCATCCTGAGTTAATTTTTGTTTAAGATGTAAGGAAGGGATCTAGTTTCAGCTTTCTACATATGGCTAACCAGTTTTCCCAGCACCATTAAACAGGGAATCCTTTCCCCGTTGCTCATTTTTGTCAGGTTTGTCAAATATTAGATGGTTGTATATATGTGGTGTTATTTCTGAGGCCTCTGTTCTGTTCCATTGGTCTATATATCTGTTTTGGTACCAGTACCATCCTGTTTTGGTTACTGTAGGCTTGTGGTTTAGTTTGAAATCAACTTTGAAGTTATTTTAAGTTGTGGGATACATGTGCAGAATGTGCATGTTTGTTATATAGGTATACATATGCCATGGTGGTTTGCTGCACCCATCAACCATCACATGCATTAGGTATTTTTCCTAATACAAGAACAGAAAACCAAACACTGCATGTTCTCACTCATAAGTCGGAGTTGAACAACGAGAACACATGGACACAGGGAGGGGAATATTACACACCAGGGCCTCTTGGCGGGTGGGGGCAAGGGATGAGGGAGAGCATTAGTATAAATGCAATCTCTCCATTATTCATTGATTGTCTTCATCCCCCTCTGAGGTGTAGCTTCTCTTCATCGGTTTCTCCAACTCCAGTGGTTTTCTCTTAGTTTCTTGAGCACAGTATATTTCTTTCTATCTCATATTAGCTCTCAAATGCTCTTCTTGCTGGAGTGAAGATTAGAGATGTTAGGTGACTTGTGTACAAGGCAACTAATCCAGGATATAGAACTGGGCCAATAAAGACTTTCTGAGCCCCAGAACAGTTTTCTGTTAGCCCACATCCTTCTAATTAGAAGCAGCCAGACAGAAACTTCTTTTTAAGGAGGAAATTAATACAGACCCTTAAGATTGTGCTGCTAATCCCTGTGCTTGTGTTGAGAGGTAAATTATCTCTGCTTGATGCCCATTTAGAGACCTTAGAACCTTCTGACAGGAACAGCTGGGATCTTGATAAAACTGGGCCTCCTAGAGGTAATTCTCTTTGTCATCTTTACATTCTGCCCCAGGCAAGAGAAGATATCCACCAATTCAGTTGTGGGGGAGTCCTAACAAGTGAGCTGCTGTGTGTAGTGGGCATTCTTGCACTGACGGCACAGTTGGCCCACTGTCTTCCTCTCCACCATGTTCCTCCTTACTTTCAACTGCAAATGGATGACTCAATGCTCTTGTCCCTCAGAGTTCTTCAATTTCTGTAACTCCTTTGACTTTCATATGTGCTTTCCTTTGTGATGATTTGAAAGTCTTCTCCTTTGAAATATCAAACTCCAATAACTCACCGCAAACCACAATTTATCATTCCAGCTTTTACTCTATCACCCTACCATACTTGTTAGCCTCATAAAAAGTTACATTTCAATGATTGTTTCATTCTCTTCTAATTCCTCAGCTATTTGTCACTTTCACTTTCTTCCTTACCTTGCTTAGACTCCATGATCTATAGTGTTTAAATATAGAGAACACCATAATCTATGGAGCTGAACAAATATCTTGCCAATAATTTCAATTCCCATACCCCTTTCTGCTTCTTTACCCTCAGGGCATTATTCTAACCTAAACCTGTATATCTATAGTTTCTCTTTTCAGCTTCTGTATGCTGCTGACTGCGTATTGCTTGAGGACATCAGCACTCACTCTCTTACTGTCCTCTCTTACTCTTATTTCACTTGGACAAGTGCAACTCTTAAATATGAACTTACCTAAAACATATATATCCTCATTCATCATTTCCAAACCAATCCAGATAAAATGTCACCTCCCATGAGTTCATGTATCATGAACATGTATTTTTTTTTATTTCTATTTTATGAATATTAGAACCTGGGATATGATAGACAATAATTGTTCCATTTAATGACTCACTGTCTTTTGTATATTATTCTGTGCCTGGTATATTTATTTATATCTATCTACCTTACTAAATTGTGAATTTCTTGAAAACAAGAATTGTTTCTTAGTCATCTTTTATTCACTGTGCCTGGCAATGTCTGAAATATAGTAGGTGTTTGTGAAAAAGGTGAGAGGAAAATGAATACCTTGGTGACATGGTTCATTTTTATGCATTTAAATAATTTTTAATGAATGATTTTTTTAGCTGTGATGATAAATGAATGTCTAAGTGAGAAAACCAGCAACATGACAAGTCCAAGTGTACATTATTTCAAATAAATGAATTCTGAATTATTTTACTACTGAAGTAATTTATGTAATTATTTTCAGCTCAAATTTAATTCATCAGAAAGCTAGTTAGATGATTTCTAGCCTAGAGAATGGATAGTCTGAGAGTCCCACATTTTCTTTTGCCCAGGTTCCCTTTAACTTAATGGAATTAAAGATAACTGATTATGCACAGACACAAGTTCTCATTTTGAAATTGACTGTCTTTTTCTCTTTGGCAATTTAGTTTGGTGCTTATGTAGTTTCCTTTATGGTACCCTGCTCTCTCGCTCTCTCTCTCTCTCTCTCTCTCTCTGTGTGTGTGTGTGTGTGTGTGTGTATTTTCTAGTTATCATAACAGAAACCGTCACAGAATCACAACTCCTACCTTCCTAATCCATTACGTCAGTCCACTTATTGCTGGCCATTTCCCAATCACAGTAATACACACACACACATGCACGTACACATTAAAGTATGGTATAGATAATAAAATAAAGATTCTAAAGCATTTATAACTGTCTTCAATGCAAACTTTCCCAGTACTTTCTACATTTAAATAAACCGTATTGAAACCTCCAAATACTACATTTGCTTACCTGAGGTTTCCAGGCCACTTAATACATGTTCCTTGGGATTGTGACTTTGATTGCAGCAAAAGAATCTCTCTGTAAACTCCTAATTTACCACAAGCCTCTAAAGAATGCCAGATGAAAGAATACCTCTCCTTTCATCTTGTCATAAAAATCCACATTTCTGGTTACTCACAAATTAAGAAACCATGATCTTAGTACAAAGGCTCTTGCAAATTCCTGACACAGTCAAACTGTGGTTCTTCAGATGTATAGGTTATATATGTCTGAGTTTTTTGTGGTTTGTGATTCTAGGTTGAATTTTCCCTTTTGCCCTGAATAGCTCTAGATCATCTCCTCTTTTGTTGTTTGGGTGTGGTAAGGGTTTACAAATGTTTAAAACATTAACCATAAAATAAGGTATACCTAAATAAAACATATTTAGGGAGTTAACTAGGTTGCCCCCAAATCATATAAGATAGCCAAGACCAAAAGTAATTGTTTGATGCATGGCTGAGATCCTCCTTCAGGATGTAGGCTGTAAGCATTCATTTTCTTAATTTCAAGGATTGGGACCTGCTGAGTCTTTCCTTTGGAGATGACCTTGGTCCAAAGGAACTGTTTTGCCCAATATTATAAACCCTTCCTCACAGCAGCCCATATACAATGCCTCCAAAGTGGGATGTTACAAAATCCACCTCTCATCTCTTTTTGAAATGGGAGAGTTCCTTGGCTGCCCTCAAAGGAAGTGTGACAGGGCCGTGGCTCTTTATCTGGTCACCGTGAGTTCAAACCCCTTATGGGATGGGGAACTTGCAGACAGGCAGGTGCAGAAACTAGGGTGGGCACTTTTGGGCTCTGGCCTCACAGCAGCATCTAGGGGTGGGTGCTTGTGACTCCTGAAGCCCCAGTGTTACGGTGCTGTTTTAGCTCTACTGTCCACAGCCAGCTTAAGTTTTAACCAGCTCAGTGTCCCCTTGGTACCTGCGCCCTTGTCTGGCGTCCAGGAAGAATCAGGTTACACACGGACTTGAAGAGTGGTAAATGCAAGGGTTTTATTGAGTGTTGGAGGTGGCTTTCAGTGGGATGAATGGGGAGTTGGAAGGGGGATGGAGTGGGAAGATGATCTTCCCTTGAGTTGGGCTGTTCTGTGGCCAAACTCTTGTCTTACCATCCCCAGCTGGTCTCCTCTTGATGTTCAGATGCTCCTTTTCTTCTCTCCTTCTCTGCCACACAGTTCTTCTGCTCCTTGGCTCTTCTGCTCATCGCCTCACAGACCCAGAGGTTTGTGGTTTATATGGGTACAGGATACAGGGTATAGTAGGCCAAAAGGCAACATTTTGGGCACAAAACCAGGAATACCTGTTGCAGGGCAGCCAATAGGCATCATTCAATGTGTGCAATCAAAGAAATCAAGGTAGGCCAGGGGCAGTGGCTAACACCTGTAATCCTAGCACTTTGGTAGCCTGAGGCAGGTAAATCATTTGAGGTCGGGAGTTCGAGACCAGCTGGCCAATATGATGAAACCCTGTCTATACTAAAAATACAGGGCCAGGCACAGTGGCTCACACCTGTAATCCCAGCACTTTGGGAGGCCGAGGTGGGCCGAGGTGGGTGAATAGCCCAAGACTGTTCACAGTAGAAAAGACTTGGAACCAACCGAAATGTCCATCAGTGACAGACTGGATTAAGAAAATGTGGCACATATACACCGTGGAATACTATGCAGCCATAAAAAAGGATGAGTTCATGTCCCTTGTAGGGACCTGGATGAAGCCAGAAACCATCATTCTGAGCAAACTATCACAAGGACAGAAAACCAAACACCACATGTTCTCACTCATAGGTGGGAATTGAACGATGAGAACACTTGGACACAGGATGGGGAACATCACACACTGGGGCCTGTCATGAGGTGAGGGGAGAGGGGAGAGATAACAATAGGAGATATACCTAATATAAATGACGAGTTAATGGGTGCAGCACATCAACATGGCACATGTATACATATGTAACAAACCTGCACGTTGTGCACATGTACCCTAGAACTTAAAGTATAATAATAATAATAAAAGAAAAATTGTCCAAGATAAGAATATACAGAAATTTCTGCACAGTGGCAATTAGCTTGACTGCTTGGTCAGAGATTGGAAAGAAAAAAATGGAAACCTTGGAGACAGGGAGGGCTGGGGAAGAGGTATGTGATGTACCTATTGGAGTAAGTACAAATTTGAAAAGTTTCTATGCAATTATTAATGCCTACCAGAAAGCATTTACCATGAAAACGGCACTGAACTCAGTGGACAGAATGACTCTGTCTGCTGCTGGCTGACATGTGACAGCCAGCCTCTGTCATCAGCTACCACAGTGCTGGTACAACGAATGCATGAAGAGACTATCAGGGATGAAAACAATTCATGGGTGCTACCAACATCACGGACTGATAATCACCATGGCTAACTACCACTGCTATCGGATATTCAACTAGCCTGCATCAGAGAATGATACTCAAGCCTGATAGGATGCCATCTTTCAAGGAGACTAACCAGTCACTTGGTGCCAAGTTGATTCCATCCTCGAATAGGCAGCAATTCATTTTTACTGGAATCAGCACATATTCTAGGTATGGGTTTTCATTTGCCACTTTTGGAACCTCAACCATCTCCAATGTCTGAAGGTTTACAGAATGCTTGATCCATAGACATAGTATCCCACTTGACGTTGTATCAGACTAAGGACCATTTTAAAGAGAAAAAAAGAGACGGCCGTGGACATATCACAATGAAGAACATTGTTCCCATGACAGAGCATACCACCAAAAAGCTGCCAGTCTTACAGAGTGATCAACTGCTTTTTGAAGGCATAGAGGCACAAGCTTGGAGATAACACTCTGCAAAGATGGGGTGCCATTCTCCAGGATGCAGGATACATCCTAAATCAGTGATCATTATCTAGTGTTATGTCGCTAGTAGACAGAAGGAAAGTGAAAAAGTAAGAGTGGCCCCTTTTGCTATTACTTCTAGAGACCCACATGAAGAATTTGTGCTTCTGACTCTGCCGCAATGAGCTCTGCAGGTCTGTCTAGCATTTCTGTTCACAGAAGACGGGTGCTTTTACTAGCAAGATTTTAAGCTCTATTTGCATCTCAGTCAACCAGCACTTGAGATTTCATGTACAAAGACCAGGAAAAGAGTCACCATTCTGGCACAGATAATGGACTCTGATCATTACAAGTATATATCACTGCCATTACATATTGGGGCAGGCAAGAGTACATCTGGCAGCCAGGTGATCCACTCCCTACCCAATATTCCACATAGTTCAAAAATTAGCAGTAAAAATTTTGTTTACACAATTAGCTGAGGACTTACTGCAATATTCAAAAAATTAAAAAAAAGTAGACCATCATAAGAAAAGGTATTTTTAATGTGTTCATCATTCCTACCTTTAAATCTGGAAGGTAGACAAGAAACTAAGAAGATGACGGATGGCAGAGGCCCAGAAGCTTAGTTCTTAAGTACATTTGTGCTATAGTTTCACTGGCTTTCCTTTCTCTAGAGTGTGAATAAGCAGTAACCAAAACAGAGGAACAAAACTATAAGAAATCCACAAATAAGTAGAGAGTTTTCTGGCCTTTCCATGTGGGAGAGATGAGAGTCCATGAAAAAACACACAAAACAAAGCAAGCTTTGTGGCTTATTTCCCACAGATATCTGAGAGCAACCTTCTGCCAGGATTTGCCCTGCCCACAGGCGTTAGCATGGACTTGAAGACTGCAGTGCGGCTTCTACTTTCTCAATTTTCCAGAGCTCATACTCCTCCAACTCCAGAGGAATAAGATGTAAGTATAATTGGTGACCATAGAGCCCATGATTTGAATTAGTCCGACCTAATTATTTGAAAATATAACTTTCTCTGCTTTTTTTTTTTCTAAAATTATTT
>NW_012101709.1:13574-17162 GCF_000951045.1 Mandrillus leucophaeus
CAGGATGGGGAACATCACACACTGGGGCCTGTCATGAGGTGAGGGGAGAGGGGAGAGATAACAATAGGAGATATACCTAATATAAATGACGAGTTAATGGGTGCAGCACATCAACATGGCACATGTATACATATGTAACAAACCTGCACGTTGTGCACATGTACCCTAGAACTTAAAGTATAATAATAATAATAAAAGAAAAATTGTCCAAGATAAGAATATACAGAAATTTCTGCACAGTGGCAATTAGCTTGACTGCTTGGTCAGAGATTGGAAAGAAAAAAATGGAAACCTTGGAGACAGGGAGGGCTGGGGAAGAGGTATGTGATGTACCTATTGGAGTAAGTACAAATTTGAAAAGTTTCTATGCAATTATTAATGCCTACCAGAAAGCATTTACCATGAAAACGGCACTGAACTCAGTGGACAGAATGACTCTGTCTGCTGCTGGCTGACATGTGACAGCCAGCCTCTGTCATCAGCTACCACAGTGCTGGTACAACGAATGCATGAAGAGACTATCAGGGATGAAAACAATTCATGGGTGCTACCAACATCACGGACTGATAATCACCATGGCTAACTACCACTGCTATCGGATATTCAACTAGCCTGCATCAGAGAATGATACTCAAGCCTGATAGGATGCCATCTTTCAAGGAGACTAACCAGTCACTTGGTGCCAAGTTGATTCCATCCTCGAATAGGCAGCAATTCATTTTTACTGGAATCAGCACATATTCTAGGTATGGGTTTTCATTTGCCACTTTTGGAACCTCAACCATCTCCAATGTCTGAAGGTTTACAGAATGCTTGATCCATAGACATAGTATCCCACTTGACGTTGTATCAGACTAAGGACCATTTTAAAGAGAAAAAAAGAGACGGCCGTGGACATATCACAATGAAGAACATTGTTCCCATGACAGAGCATACCACCAAAAAGCTGCCAGTCTTACAGAGTGATCAACTGCTTTTTGAAGGCATAGAGGCACAAGCTTGGAGATAACACTCTGCAAAGATGGGGTGCCATTCTCCAGGATGCAGGATACATCCTAAATCAGTGATCATTATCTAGTGTTATGTCGCTAGTAGACAGAAGGAAAGTGAAAAAGTAAGAGTGGCCCCTTTTGCTATTACTTCTAGAGACCCACATGAAGAATTTGTGCTTCTGACTCTGCCGCAATGAGCTCTGCAGGTCTGTCTAGCATTTCTGTTCACAGAAGACGGGTGCTTTTACTAGCAAGATTTTAAGCTCTATTTGCATCTCAGTCAACCAGCACTTGAGATTTCATGTACAAAGACCAGGAAAAGAGTCACCATTCTGGCACAGATAATGGACTCTGATCATTACAAGTATATATCACTGCCATTACATATTGGGGCAGGCAAGAGTACATCTGGCAGCCAGGTGATCCACTCCCTACCCAATATTCCACATAGTTCAAAAATTAGCAGTAAAAATTTTGTTTACACAATTAGCTGAGGACTTACTGCAATATTCAAAAAATTAAAAAAAAGTAGACCATCATAAGAAAAGGTATTTTTAATGTGTTCATCATTCCTACCTTTAAATCTGGAAGGTAGACAAGAAACTAAGAAGATGACGGATGGCAGAGGCCCAGAAGCTTAGTTCTTAAGTACATTTGTGCTATAGTTTCACTGGCTTTCCTTTCTCTAGAGTGTGAATAAGCAGTAACCAAAACAGAGGAACAAAACTATAAGAAATCCACAAATAAGTAGAGAGTTTTCTGGCCTTTCCATGTGGGAGAGATGAGAGTCCATGAAAAAACACACAAAACAAAGCAAGCTTTGTGGCTTATTTCCCACAGATATCTGAGAGCAACCTTCTGCCAGGATTTGCCCTGCCCACAGGCGTTAGCATGGACTTGAAGACTGCAGTGCGGCTTCTACTTTCTCAATTTTCCAGAGCTCATACTCCTCCAACTCCAGAGGAATAAGATGTAAGTATAATTGGTGACCATAGAGCCCATGATTTGAATTAGTCCGACCTAATTATTTGAAAATATAACTTTCTCTGCTTTTTTTTTTTCTAAAATTATTTAAAACTCCATCAAGCAAAGGGTACATGGTGTTTCCTGCCATGTCAGGAAATAAAAAAAAAAATACAGTCCTGTTGGGAAATACTAATCATTATACAGAAGAGAAATTTAGCCTCTTTTTATTTTACTGTTAAAATCTATGTTTCATGGAAATTCTGAAACTCAATTTTATAAGACTAAAATCAATGGAGAATTTTGCTAGTCTCATTTATTGTTGAGTCCTCATGCTAGGAAAGACTGGAGGCTCTGAGGGAAAGTTCATGCTGTTTTTATATCCATGTTGCTAAGGTGATTTTGTGGGATGAAAACACACTGGCAACTCTCCATTAATTTGTTTACAAAAGAATATGAATGAGTTTCACCTCCTACAGTTCAGCTTCTGCTTAACTCTAGCAAACCATGAACCAACTAGCAAATTAAATAAAAATTCCTTCAGTTATTGTTAAGGTACAATTACTCTCAGCAGAAACATATATAATCTGTTAAAGAGTCCCAATTAACTAACTATTTAAAGCACAAAGTGAAAAACAGAATATATGTGAAACTAACTGAGGAAAAGAGAATTTGATTCCAGAATGAAATTTTTCTTGCTTTTCACAGTAAGTGTCTTATCTCTCAGTAAGTCAAAATGGTTTAGAAAAACAGGTGGCTTGTTGCCTTTTGCAAGTGTGCGAATGTGTAGAATAATATATTTGTATTTAATCATTATTTATTTAATACAATGTGGATTTTTGGACGGGGCAGTGAGGAATGGGGCAGAGAGGGTGATAGCTGACTTTGTATGAATAATACCAAGGAAACGCAGTAAAGGTCTAGATGTTTTAATGCTTAACGACACCATATCGCTTTGTGCATCTCTTCTGAAACCCCAAGCATACTTTTTTGCACTATTGCATCAGAAGAAAGGCTATCATGGAGCACTGATTCAACTTAATGGGACACCTGGCAAAAATAATCATACTACAGTGTATTGGCCTCCTAGGATAAGCAAGAAGTAAACGTCTTATCATGATATAAGAGAACATGATTACAACAGGCCATCAGTGAAGTTGTCATGGATTCTGGTGCTCAATTGCCTAGGTCTGCTACTTTCTACTTCATGATATAGGAGCAAATAACTTAACCTGTATGTCCTGTGTCATCCTCTGTAGAAGATGAAGAATAAAAGTAACTTATCAACAATTAACAGATTTAACCATATTATGTCAGTATTTATTATTTTTAAAATGGATATGGTTTGAATTCTTTAGTATATAGAGAATAAATTTAAATTTCAGGGCCAGAAAGTCTATTTTGTTCTTAATATGAGGAATATGCATTTTGTACAGGTTTTACACAAATCTCTACCAAGATCTTCTGTTCTCTAACTCTAAATTCACTAAAAGAATCCCATAATTTGACTATAGGTTGACTTCTCAAATTATTTGGTTTGCTGGAAGCTGAACAGTATTGCACACAGTAGATTAAAAACCTAGGAATAACCGAACATAGCATGGCCACTTTTCCTGTTCTTGCATCTAAAATT
>NW_012101709.1:17442-56396 GCF_000951045.1 Mandrillus leucophaeus
GGGTGATCCTTCCACCTCAGCCTTCCAAGTAACTGGGATTACACGCCTGGCTAATTTTTGTATTTCTTGTAGAAATGGAGTTTCAGCATGTTGCCCAGGTTGGTCTGGAACTCCTGGGTTCAAGTGATCCTCCCAAAGTGCTAGAATTACAGGCGTGAGCCACAGCTCCAGGCTGCATCTACGATATTTTAATTGAGGAAAAGAATATGGATTGGTAGAATCTTAGGGTTGAAAGGACTCTTAAAAGGCAAAATTCCACCCAATGCAGGTGCTCTCATTCCCTCATATATTTATTCTGCTGATTACTGAGCACTCCTTAAGGGCAAAAACTGTGTCTTATTTTAATTCTGGATCTTGCCATTGATATAGTGCCTGCACTGAGGCAATGCTTATTTGGAATGGAATTCATTTATTCTTCCATTAAGCATATATTGAGTATCTAATAAATGCCAACACATTGATAAGCTATGGAGTTATAAAGATAAATAGTACAGAGTTTCTGCTCTTTAGGAGCTCACTATTTTAGAGTGTTGTGCAAACTAAATATTATACAGTAGGGGCTAGATGAGATTGATCAACAGAATGTAGCAGGTTGTACATGAACGGCGGTGCTCTCTTTAAACTTTTGGAAGGGGGAATTATGCCCTTGGTCTCACACCTGCTCTCTAATAGTCTGACTTTTATGCTAGCAATGACCAGCTATATAGGATAGTAGTGGGTAATCACTCAGTATGTCTTGGCATGTAATAAGGAAACTGCCAGGCCTTTTGACATTTCCTTGTCTTTTAGAGACTTGAGATGTTCATCTTACAGTGATAACAAGGGTCAAAATGGGGTCTGGACCACAAAGACTAAGGCCGTCTCATGAATGAGTGATTCATTGCTATTTTAATTCATTGAAAGCCTGAGACAGTGGGCCTCAGAGAACTCTCCCCTATTCCACCTACGTGGTCCTTCAGGAAGTGCCTGAACACCAGGAAGCTCACTCCTGGGTAAGGCAGCCCTTTATATTGTCAAAAGATTCTTACATTGAATCTTATCTATCTCCTTGTAATTACCAATAGTCCGTGCCAATTCTGCCATCTGGAACAAGATAGAAAATTAAGCACTTTACCGTGTAACAGGCATTTGAACAAAAGAGGATCTCTGAAACTATTATGATACCACATCATCTTATCTTTTGGTTAAATATTTCCAGTTCTCTCTCTCTCCAGTTCCTTCAAGCATTCCTCTTACCACAATTCCTCAGACTTCTCTCTTTGAGGCACTCTAATTTGTCAGTGATCCTCCTAAAATATGGAGCTTGGGATTGGACACTGATAAGATCCACACCACGTTAAAATAGCTTCCCAGGAGGCCTAGGTTACATCTTGCAGAACAGAAAATAGATTGCAGAAACAGAGCATGGAATCACTTTGCCCTCTGTAAAGCCATTTTACAGATGTACAGTATACAGTATATCAGTATATAATACTTTGTAGATTTTCTCTCTCTTTTTTTTTTTTTTTTTGAGATGGAGTCTGACTCTGTTAGTTGCCCAGGGTGGAGTGCAGTGGTGTGATCTCAGCTCACTGCAACCTCTGCCTCCTGGGTTTAAGCAATTATCCCTGCCTTAGCCTCCTGAGTAGCTGGGACTACCACGCGTGCCACCATGCCCAGCTAATTTTCGTATTTTTAGTAGAGATGGAGTTTCACCATGTTGGCCAGGATGATCTCGATCTCCTGACCTCCACCTGCCTTGGCCTCCCAAAGTTCTGGGATTACAGGTGTGAACCAGTGTCCGGCCTCTTCATTGTTTTTTAAAATCTCGTACATCAAAGGGGTTAAATGACTTTGTTCAGAGCCAATGGCTCAACAGTACTTATAAGAAGAAAAGGCAACCTTAGTTGTTCCTTAATTAAGACTGTTGTAGCATAGGGAGTGTTGAGAAATTAATTTGGCAACCTAAATTAACATGCATGACTGTAACAATTATCTCCGATTTACTTTTTTGAGAAGCTAAGCAAGTATTGATTCATTTCTGCAGACTCCTATGAGTAATCACATTCAAAGTAGACAACATAAATTATTAAGAACCTGCTTTTGCTTGGTAACTAACTCCATGCTGAAAGAGCAAATGTCAAAATACATTAGAAGAAATAGTTTGAATCAATTTTTTGTTAACTTTAAGAAAAGCTCACCAAAACTAACTTATAAGTGCATGTCTTAGTTTCTGTATTGCTTTTCAGAAAATCACATTTTAGTGCTAGAAGGAAACTGAGGAACCATCCAACCTAATCCAAATAGAAATATGTGGAGGTAGGAAAGATTTTATGATTGTGAAAGCTGGATATTTAGCAACCTAATTGATTTTTGTATCAACCAGCAATTATTTTTTAAGCTATAGTAATTAAATCTCTTAATACTCAGAAATCACTCAATATAATTGTGACTAAGTTTTGTTTAAGGACTCTAATTGACTGTAACTAAGAAGAATATAAGGGGACACAATAATAGGTAATGGTTCATTCTTTCTATAGGTAATATCTTAGTATTTGCAATTCAGTGTTAAATCTATTGACCCCTAACAACATGTTGAAAAGGCTTGTTGGTGACAAGAAACGGTGGCAGTGTTTGGTGATGAGATAAGTTAGGGTTTTAAATTCTTTTTGTTTGTACTTTTTCATATCACTTATTTTTTTCAATGGAACCTATATTCTTTGTAATTTGAAAAATTATATGCATTAATATTTTAGAGAAATATATTTTCTATTTCTGACTCTCTGCAATGAAGAGAAAACTAGGAGGTCACAAAATGACTTTCTGTGAAAAGTCTAAGTAGATTATAGTTTATCTAATGCTACTTTCTTACTTGTATGTTCAACCTCTGTTCCACCTCTGACCTGGGGTACCAGGTACCAGTGCCTATCATGCAACTAGAGCCTTTGCTTTGCCTTTTCCCACCCACATTCCTGTCCCCTGCATGGTTCATCTCTACTTACACATCACACAGCTGATGAAGGGGAAGCAGGCTGCACACAAGCCTGGTGGCAGTTATACAGGTTTCTATTTCATGGTGGTGAGAGAGTAGCTGTAGTTGCAGAATTGTGGCTGATTTTACTATTGTTTCTTTTTTACATCTGTATATTCTAGCACTTCTGCATGGGAATATTATTTAAGTTAAAGTCAGTAAAAATTCTATAAAGTATGTTTGTAAGTAGCAGTAGTTTATATTACTTATTTACTATTATTATTATTTTATTTATTTATTTATTTATTTTGAGAGGGAGTCTCACTCTGTTACCAGGCTGGAGTGCAGTGGTGCGATCTCAGCTCACTGCAACCTCCACCTCCTGGGTTCAAGTGATTCTCCTGCCTCAGCCTCCCAGGTAGCTGGGACTACAGGCACGCACCACCACACCTAGCAAATTTTTATATTTTTAGTAGACACAGGGTTTCACCATGTTGACCAGATGTTCTCCATCTCTTGACCTTGTGATCCGCCCACCTCGGCCTCCCAAAGTGCTGGGATTACAGGTGTGAGCCACCATCCCCGGCCAGATTATATTACTTATAGATGACTTATAAAATAGGTTAGATTTTATTTTCTGCAATACAGGAAGGATATAAATATTTTAGAAGAGATTGAGATTAGCGATTTGCTTGTGACTACATAGCGAGGAAACAGAGAGACTCTAAAATAATTATCTTTTTGTGAAGTGTTCATTAATTTTGTTTTTTTGTATTTAGTCTTAAAAAGCTGAGGCAAGTTAGTAAGAAATAAAAAGAGAAAGGCTGGAACTGTTTATCATATAAGAATAAAATGAATTATATGATGGATTTCCTTTTCTTTATTTTCCTCAATAGCCAACATTTGCTCATTTTTCGCTACTTTAATAAACAGCCAATGTAAAATTGTTTCTGCAGACCTGAATTTGGAACAGCAAAATTTGAGGGATAAAAACTTGTTTTGCAAATGTAAGGTGTAAATGGAATAAAGCTGATATTGATGAATACTCATGATAAGAAAATGCAGAAGAATGAGAATGACTTTTTAAAAGAAATCAACTGTCTTGTAGAATATTGCATTTTGACTTTAAAGTCAATCTAAATTTTTAAAAAGCAGGTAAGTTGAGCCTATTTACATGTAGTAATTTGATGGCTATTTGATTTTTTTATCTGCAGATAATAATTCATAACATAATATTTACTGGATATCTTCCATTCAGTAGTGTTACTGAAATACCAGGGGTTCGGTCTAGGTCCTGCTGCTCACTGCACAGAAAGCCAATCACTGAGATGAGTACTGCCAGGGAAGAAGGCTTTAATGGGTTGCTACTGCTAAGGAGATGGGAGATCAGTCTCAAATTCTCCCTGACTGATTAAAAATAGGAGTTTATATAGCAGGGAAGACTTGTAACTACATGCAGGAGGACAGGAATTAGAGAGGGTTAAAGAAGAGGAGTTGGTTAACAAGAAGCAGGTAGCCACTTAGGCAATCATGATGAATGAGGGGTCTGAGGACTCACTGTCCAGATAAGGTGATCTGGTAAGTGCGTCAGTTCCTTGATACTATTTGGGAGGCCTGGTGGTTAGTTTCCTGAGAAAGGAACTCAGATAAGACAAATGTAACTTTCTCAAGTTCTGAGACTGAGAGGGTTAAATTCTATGTTTAGTCAAAAGAAGCCATAAACATCAGTTCTATGGAACAGTTGGGTTGGTTTCAGCAGTCTTTATTTTCTTTGCTTTTTTTTTTTTTTTTTTTTTTTTTTTTGAGATGGACTCTCGCTCTGTCTTCCAGGCTGGAGTGCAGTGGTACGATCTTGGCTCACTGCAAGCTCTGCCTCCCCAGTTCATGCCATTCTTCTGCCTCAGCCTCCTGAGTAGCTGGGACTATAGGTACCTGCCACCACGCCTGGCTAATTTTTTGTATTTTTAGTAGAGATGGGGTTTCACCGTGTTAGCCAGGATGGTCTCAATCTCCTGACCTCATGATCTGCCTGCCTCGGCCTCCCAAAGTGCTGGGATTATGGGCATGAGCCACTGTGCCCAGCCTTCTTCGCTTTATAAATTAAATGTTTTATTTTGCAATACTTTTTGTGTTTAGAAAGATTTGTATTTTTAAAAAGTATTACCTTATTTTAATTATTTCATTTAACGTTCTTAGTCCTTAGTTAGATTTTAACTACTCTGTCACCCTTAAATAATTTCCTTTTATTTCTACCTGTTATCTTTATAGCAGTCAATTAACATATTCTATTTTCAGTCAGTTTTATTTCTTTTGTGTTATTTTGATTTTGACAGAGCAAATAATATTTACATACTAATTTTTCTCTCTTATTCTTACCTATGTTATAGTCATAGATCTATAATTAAGCATATTACCAGTTATTTCACTGTTTTCCCTAATGATCTCTTTGTTAAAATAAATTCATGCTTTAGTAGATTACCAGGAAAGACTCCTGGGTGTCTTTAATATCTGAAAAACAGTGTGACTAGATATAAAATATTTTCCTTACATTTCTCCCTTTAAGTTTATGGGCAGTGCTATCACACTGTTTACTTGCTTTGACTGTTGCTGACAAGAATTGTGATGCCAACCTGATTTTCCTTCCTTTGTAAATGACTTTTTGATTTTTCCTGGAAACCGAGAGGGATCTTTTCTTTTAAATTTCAATAATTTTACTAGGATATGTTTCACAGTTGACCTTTCTGGATTGATTATTTTTCTTTAGATAAAAGATAGATCCATTCAATATATAGATCGAGGCCTTCCTCTATTTCAGATAATTTTTATTCAATTATAGTTTTAAATATCAGTTCCTACCCATTGGGAACTGGGTTGCTAGAAGACACCGTAAGGAGGAACTTTCATTCTACTTTTTGTGTTTTGTGCTATATGTGATTTATTCAAAAATAAATAATTAGTGAAAAAGACTAAACCCTCATTTAATATCCTGAATATGCTTTGCAGTCTCCCTTCCCTTCCCTTTCTTTCTTTCTTTTTTCTTTCTTTCTTTCTTTCTTCTTCTTCTTCTTTTTTTTTTTTTTTTTAGATGGAGTCTCACTGTATTGGTCAGGCTGGAGTGCAGTGACATGATCTTGGCTCACTGCAACCTCTGCCTCCCAGGTTCAAGCGATTCTCCTGCCTCAGCCTCCCAAGTAGTTGGGATTACAGGCACCCGCCACCACGCCTGGCTAAGTTGTATTTTTAGTAGAGACAGGGTTTCATCATGTTGGCCAGGCTGGTCTTGAACTCCTGACCACAGATGATCCACCTGCTTTGGCTTCCCAAAGTGCTGGGATTACAGGCATGAGCCACCACACCTGGTCACTTTGCTATGTTTGCCACTTGTTAATAGAAATATATTGAAATACTAAAAATACCTGGATGTGCTATATGAAGCAATTTAATGAAAGTGGGTGTTGTGTCCTCTATAAGGTAACTTTTAAAGTTATTACTCAATGCTGTGCTTCTAAATATTCAGAAAATAAATTGGTTTATTGGTTTAGTATCAAAAAAAGTTCTACTGCTCTGATAATCTGATCTGCTTTCAACATGTATGTACTAAACTGTGGTACCATCATGTTTCACTCTTTCCTTTGGCAATTAAAAGCTGTAGTACTAAGTTAGTCTGAACTATTATTGCATTATTAAGAGTAACATTAAATCCTTTTTTTTTAACTTTTAAGTTCAGGCATATATGTGCAGGATGTGCAGGTTTGTTCAATAGGTAAATGTGTGTTTTGGGGGTCTGTTGCACACATTAGTTCATCATCCGTGTCTTAAGCCTAGTATCCATTAGTTACTTTTTCTGATCCTCTTCCTCCTCCAAACCTCCACCCTCCAATAGGCCCCAGTGTGTGTTGCTCCCCTCTATGTGTCCATGTGTTCTCATTATTTAGCTCCCACTTTTAAGTGAGAAGATGCAGTATTTGGCTTTCTGTTCCTGTGTTAAGACATGATCTTGTTCTTTTTCTATAGATACATAGTATTCTGTGAAGTATATGTACCACGTTTTCTTTTTTTTTTTTTCCTTGAGACGGAGTCTCTCTCTGTCGCCAGGCTGGAGTGCAGTGGCATGATCTCGGCTCACTGCAACTTTCACCTCCTGGGTTCAAGCGATTCTCCTGCCTCAGCCTCCTGAGTAGCTGGGACTACAGGTGTGTGCCACCATGCCCACAAATGGTGAAGCCTGGATGTGAAGTCCAATCCAATCTTGAAGCCTTATTCTCTCTCTCCCCCTACCCCGTTTTTTTTTTTTTTTTTTTTTAACCTCTCAGAGTGCTGGGATTACAGGCGTGAACCACTGCCCCAGACCCATATTTTCTTTATCTAGTCTATCATTGATGGGCATTTAGGTTGATTCCATGTCTTTGCTATTGTGAATGGTGCTGCAATGAACATAAGTGTGCATGTGTCTTTATAATGGAATGATTTTTGTTGGCTATATACCCAATAATGGGATGACTGGGTTGAATGATATTTCTGTCAGGTCTTTGAGGAATTGCTACACTATCTTCCACAATGGTTGAACTAATTTACACTCCCACCAATAGTGTAAAAGCATTCCTTTTTCTCCACAACCTTGCAGCATCTGTTATTATATTTTTTTTACTTTTTAGTAATAGCCATTCTGACTGGCGTGAGATGGTATCTTTCTGTGGTTTTTATTTTCATTTCTCCAATGATCAGTGAGGTTGAGCTTTTTTTTCATATGATTGTTGGCTGCATGAATGTCTTCTTTTGAGGAGTGTCTGTGCATGTCCTTTACCTACTTTTTAATGGGGTTGTTTGTTTTATTCTTGTGAATTCATTTAAGTTCCTTATATTAGACCTATTTTGGATGCATAGTTTGCAAACATTTTTCTCCCATGTCTGTTTATTCTGTTGATAGTTTCTGTTGCTGTGCAGAAGCTCTTTAGTTTAATTAGATCTCATATGTCAATTTTTGCTCTTGTTGCAATTGCTTTTGGTGTCTTTGTCATGAAATCTTTGCCTGTGTCTATGTCCTGAAAGGTATTGTCTAGGTTGTATTCTAGAGTCTTTATAGTTTTGGGTTTTGCATTTAAGTCTTTAACCCACCTTGAGTTGATTTTTGTATATGGTATAAGGAAGAGGTCCAGTTTCAATTTTCTGCATATGACTAACCAGTTCTCCCAGCACCATTTGCTGAATAGGGGATCCTTTCCCCATTGCTTCTTTTTGTCAGATTTGTTGAAGATCAGATAGTTGTAGGTGGGTGGTCTTATTTCTGCATTCTCTACTCTGCTCCATTGTTCTGTGTTTCTGTTGTACCAGTACCATGCTGTTTTGGTACTATCTCCCTGTAGTATAGTGTGAAGTCAGGCAGCGTGATGCCTTCACTGTTGTTCTTTTTGCTTGGGATTGCCTTGGCTATGTGGGCTCTTTTTTCGTTCCATATGAATTTTAAAATACTTTTCTCTAGTTTAGAATTTAAAATAACTAGAGTTAAATTTGTGATCCGTCCAAAGTTAGTAAATAAGACTTCATGACATGCATTAAAAATTATTATTTTTATTATTATTGAGACAGAGTCTCACTCTGTTGCCCAGACTGGAGTGCAGTGGAATAATCTTGGTTTACCGCAACCTCTGACTCCCAGGCTCAAGTAATTCTCCTGCTTCACCCTCCCGAGTAGCTGGGATTACAGGCGTGTGCCACTACTGCCTGGCTAATATTTGTATTTTTAGTAGAGACAGGATTTCACGATGTGGGCCAAGATGGTCTTGAATTCCTGAACTCAGATGATCACCTGCCTCGGTCTCCCACAGTGCTGGGATTACAGGCATAAGCCACTGTGCCTGTCCTAAAAAATTATTAACTCCATTCTTCTCTCCATTTTTTATAACCCACTCTTGTTTTAAGTGCTTACTACAGTAGTACACATGACTCCCAGAAAACCTTAAAAAATGTAAGCTAGCTAGATTTGTTTTTTGTTTTTTGATGTAGTTTATAGAGCTTTGTAGGTTTATTTTGGTCATTTAAAAATACATGGTATAGATAGAATTATTGAGTCATATACTTGTTTTTTATGTGAATCTGTTGAAGTAACTGGTTATAGATACCCACTAGGACCTAAATGTACCACACTGCTTTGTAGTGTGACTTTTTGTACAGCAAACATCTCCCTGAGAATGGCAGGAACTGTTGAGATTGTGTAACTTTCTAATATGTAAGATTTCAATTTTTATTCTATAACTATAAAAACCATCAATCAATGTAGAAGAGGTTCAGAAATATTATAGATTTTAGCACAACTTCTTTTCCATGTCAGGAACACTTGTAGAGACTTTCCCAGCTTCCACTTCTTGTTCTCTCCAGGCTGATTTCTTCAAAACGAAGGTATTCTTATTTTTCCTTAGGCCCGGGAGTATGATACAAAAGGGGAAACAAATTTGGCTATGACCTGGGTGTGAATTCTAATTTTGTCACTTACTAGCTTTATGACATTGAAACTCTTATTTAATTTCTCTAAGTTCTAATCTTTCACATAAATGAACATAAGAACAGCTACCTTATTTGGTGGTTTTGGAAATTAATTGATAATATATGGAAGGTGATATACACACTGGTTAAATACCTGTCAGCTTGCTTATCTCCTGGGCTCTCTGTGCTTCATTTGAGACAAATTTCAAAGGAGCTTCTTCAGCAAACATGAATTCCTGTGTTATTGCTTTCAAGGATAATGTGACATTACTTAATAGACTGGAAATGGAAAAGCAGCCTTATGGATAGTCCCCAATTTGAAAAGTTCCTTGCATTAATATTTTTATTGGTTTATTCTTCCAAGCCAAAGGTAAACTTTGCAGAGGAGACTGTGTAACACCAAGCAGTGGCACTTGTGATATTCACGTTATTTTCCTTTTCCTGTATCTTATCAGTAAAAGTCAACCAATCAGTTATAGCCTTATGCTACAGAAGTCAGCTTCCATAGCATGGATTTCTCAATGTGAGTCTGCACTTAAGAAAGTGCACTCCATTCAGCTTTGCTGAAATGAACACACTTCTAAGGCTGACAGGCATGGATCAATTTCACTTCTGTAACCAATGAAAAATGCTCTCTTGTGTCCAACACAAAACATCTTTTTAAGACTGTTATCACCACAGCCTTGCCTCTGTCCAGCACATCTCCAAGCAAACTCTTGTCAAAAAAATCTATATAGTATTGTGATATCGTGAAATACATATTTGGTATTTGGTATGTAAATGGTATGTATCCCATTTCCTGGCATTCAACTTTTGAAATCTTTAAAAATGCCCGAGTGATGTCTTTTTGTATGCTAATGAGTTGACTTAGGGCTGGCAGCCTCTAGGTAGCTTCAGAACGGGGGCTGGTCACCAGAAAACCAGCGCAGAATTAGAGGGTTGGGACTTTTAGTCCCACCTCCTAACCTCCAGGGAGGAGAGAGGGCCTGAAGATTGAGTTGATCACCAATGGCCAGTGGTTTAACCAATCATGCCTACATAATGAAGCCTCCATAAAAGCCCAAAAGACAGGGTTCAGAGATTTGTGGATAGCTGAACACATGGAGATTCCTGAAGAGTGCCACCCAGGGAGGGCATGGAAGCTCTGTATGCCCCTTTCCTCATACCTCACCCTGTGCATCTCTTCATCTGTATTCTTTGTAATACCTTTTATAATAAACCAGTAAACATGTTTCCTTGAGTTTTGTGAGGTGCTCCGGCAAATTAATCAAACCCAAAGAGAAGGTCTTGAGAACTCCAACTTGAAGCCAGTGGGTCAGAAGTTCTGGAGGCCCAAACTAGCAATTGTTCGTGTCTGGGGAAGGGGGCAGTCTTAGGGACTGAACCCTCAATCTGTGGTATGTGATGCTATCTCCAGCTACATAGTATCAGAATTAAATTGGAGGACACCCATTTATCCCCTGCAGAACTGACTGCTTGCTTGGTGATGGGTAGAACCCAGCCCCTTCCACCAAATTTGGTCACAGAAGTTGTCTGTGTTGATTGTTGTTGTTGAGTGAGAGAACATAAAAATCACTTTGCATGCTTTGGAGATGAATACACATAGACCAATAACAAAAACCCTGCTCTATCAAAGTCTTAGATTTGGTGGCAGAAATAGATAACACACATAATTGTAGCAAAATATAAGGAGTGCTATAATTTGGGTCTCAATAGTGTACTACGATAATAAAGAGGAGGGATTTGCCATCTTTGTCTATGGCAGCTGGTTTGGGGGTGGGGCTTCACTGGTAAACAACATTTCCATTGCACTTTGAAAACTGTGTAGACGTTGAAACAACAGCAATTGGTGAAGAGATGAAATTGCATCTGCAAAGACCCAGAGCCATGAACAAGGCATGGGATTTATGTGGTGAGTGGAAGGAAGTTTGGGATGATGGGCAAAAGAGAAGTATGACGGTAATAAGGCAGGTGAAGGTGAGAGTAAATATATGTAATGGTGAAATCAGAGAAGGACATTTGAATAAATTAAATATCTAGAGTATTCATTTTGTTTTCTGGAAAGTAGTAAGTAGTTTTTTTCTCCTGGATATGAAAGTGAAAGCTTGCGCAGGAGTGTGAAGTTATAAAATGGTCACCTTGGTGAATAGGAAAAATATCTGAATGAATACAGACATAAGGATTGCCAAGCTGTACTGAGGACTAAGTTGAGATTGGAAATGGTAAATATGTAATAAGTCCAAGCAGTACAGTTATGCAATTTTTCTCAAGCAGTGTTTGGCAGCTTATAAATTTCTGTTGCACAAGCAGATGGTTGGATTAATCATAGGTTAGGGACTGGTAATTCCGATGGGCTGAAAAAACAACAGGTTTAGGCGCTGGAGGGTATAGGCAATAATGTGTTGAATTGGTAGTCCAGGTTAAGTAGGGAAGGAAGAAATGGGGCTATGATTTTGGGAATTCAAAAGTAATGCTATACATGAAACATGAGACTGAGTGAATTTTATAGTTGCAAACAAGATGTGTAAATGCATTTTCTGATGGAAAATAGTGGAGTAAGACAAATTAAGTATATTCCGAGTATAATGGCAATGCCTGGGTATTAGACTGAGTGGGACCATGGGCTCAGTAATTAGCTCTCCTTGGCTCTAGGTTTATGCCTACAATTTAGATAAACATGTGCTTATCAAAATAGCAAAGATAAAAGAATAAATGTTTAAAATCATAATGTATGCTGGACCAATCAAAACAAACCTGCTCTTTCTTAGTCTCCCTCTTTATAGTAAATGACACTGTATTTTCTAGGTGTTTAATCCCAAAAGATAGGGTCTTTCTTCTATCTCTCATACTACACATTTCACCATGGATAGATTTTGTTGATGCTACCTTGAAAAAATAGCACACATTTTCCAAACCTTATCACTTTTATACTGTAACCCTAGTCCAAGCCCCCATCATCCGTCATCTAGGTTACTGTAGTAGCGTCCTATCTGCTTTCCATTTCTACAGTCTATTTTCCACTGAGGAGTCAGAGCTTTCCCTAATGTGAATCAAGTCTCCTTCTTGTTTCATTAGATATTTTTAATATTGTCTATGTGTTGAAGTGATAAGGTTTTAGGTATAATGGGTTATACTAAACATATTCAAATCGACTTCACTTGTTTGTTTTCTTCTGCCTTGTTAATGTGACTGCTAGAAAATTTAAAATTATATACCGAGTTCACATTATATCTACGGGCAGCATCAGTTATTGAGTCTATGTTGTCTGTGTGTCTTCCCCCAAGTGTCTGGTGGTGGGCTGGGGGCTACTCTTGCACAACGGTGCCAGCAGTCAGGAAGGAGATTTGAATGTGGAGCACAGCAGAATGAGCACGAGCTGAAACCCTGCAAGCATATTTCCATCACTGTATTGCCTGTAAACATCGTTAGAGAGTGATGACCGCTACTTCCTCTTAACCTCATGGAAGTTCCTCTTTTTGGCAGCTCTAACTCTAACCTTACAGCAAAGGGGAACATAGAAAACATAGGTCCCAGAAAGAACTAGTTCCAGTTAGTCAATTGAACCACTCAGCACAGCTTCTGAAAGAGGACTCTCTGGACTGTTAGGGTCTTGGAAACCACGTCATACAAAGATTGTCTCATGGAACTGAAGATAATCATTCTGGAGAGCAGAGGATTAACAAGAGGCATGCCATTAAATATTAGAAACACTTCTGTGTCAAAGCGAAAATTGACTTAAACACCTATAAATTCTTCAGATTTTCTCTCCTAAACTCTATGGAAATGTATCAATATTTTTACTGATTAAAATTTTTTTCCCACCTGTTCAAACTCTTTGAGTCTTAATTAGGATGGATTAATGGAAGTTACAGGGACTTCAATTTCAATGCCACATAAAAGGGAACGTTCTAACATCTAGAATTGGGACACAAGAGCAGACTATCTCCAAAGGTGGTGAGTTACATGTCAACTGGAGGTATTCAAACAGCAACTGGATGACCATTTTTCAATTGTACTGAAGAATGGATTCTAGAACCTATCCAAAGTTTGGATTGGATGACCTCTGAACTCTGAACCAAATCTAAAATTTTGTGAGACCCTAAATTTCATTCACTAGTACTCAATAATTTCCAACTGCTACTTAATTAAGCCATGGCTTTTCATTCTAGACACAGGAAAATCTTAATTTTCTTTCATCTAGAAAGATGACTAGGACTTTAAAGTTTCATTCTTTGATCTTTTCATAGCATTGGCCTCCTGGCGAAATATTTGTAGTTTTTTCATTGAAAGTGCTTCTTGATCTTTTTTCAGCTTTCTTCATTAAGACATCTGATAAAGATGACTTCTTTATTGTTGCTTCATTAATGTAAATGAACATAAAATACATTTTTCTTCCTTTAAGGGTAATGTGTGCTCATTAAATATGAGGTATTTATGTACACCTCATGTTAATCAAAAAGATAGACACCATCCGGGGGTCTTTTTTTTCCCTCACACACTACACATTTAACCGTGGACAGATTTTGTTGGCTCTACCTTAAAAATATATCACATATTTTCTGTATCTTACCACTTTTATACGGTAACCCTCATCCAAACCCTCATCATCTGTCATCTAGGTCATTGCAGTAGCCTCCTACCTGCGCTCCATGTCTACAGCCTATTCTCCACTGGCGAGTCAGAGCTTTCCTCAACGTAAATCAAGTCTTGCCATTCCTCTGCTCAAAAGTCTTACTGCACTCTGGAGGGAAAGAATACCTCATATTTAATGAGCACACAGTGCCCTTCAAGGAAGAAAAATAACAAGATATAAAAAAGAAAATACCTTAAAGCCCACAATCTAGAAATAAACACTTCTAAAATGTTAGTATAATTACTTCCAGTTTGATAAGAAGTCAGATACGTATTTTACACAATTGAAATCAACCCATATATACATATGTATAACCAGTTTCACTTAACATTAGGTTGTGAGTTTTTCGTTATATAAATAATCCATCTTTATAGACACAACTATTATTAATAGTGTATAATATTCCATTATGTTGACATCTCAAAGTTTATTTAAACTTTTCGCTATCATTGGATATTTAGATTGTCTCTAATATGTAATTTTTACTAATTATTTATTTTTAAATTTCTAATCTCTCACATCTGGCTGAAATTTTTATTGTTTAAATGCATAAATAAATAGCTATATCCTTACTTAATTCCATAGTAGCCATCATTGATATCTACTCAATTCCTGCAAATTACTACTACTTGTCCTCTGGATTCTTCATTTATAGTGTGTATTCCTTTTTAATTCCTCTGCAGCATGGCATAACATGATTTAATTTTTTAAAATCTCAGATAATTTTAGTTTTTAAATGTCTTTTTTTTTTTTTTTTTGCTTTAAATAAATAACATTAAGATTCCTTAGAACTATTGGTCAGAATAAGTGAAACAATCATCAGATGTTCTGTTTCAAGACTCCAGCATGTCCTTTGTTAGGATAATATTTTCTAAAGTATGCCTTAGAAAAATTTGATTTAGGTAAGGGTCTTAGGAGATATTAGTATCTAATAGGTGAATTTCTTAGATAGTCTTGAAAAAAAAGAGGAAAAACACTCTTTTGTCTTAAAAGTCAGAAGATTTAAGAATTGTTCTACCTGGTGCTTTTCCCATTTCTGAATGTGGCTCCAGTGAGGAAATGTTTCTTATTTTTGATGTCAAGAAGAGCACATAAAGAGAAACAAGAAACTGAAAGGATGGAATTATTATATCCAAAGTTCTTGGTATTCCAGGGACAAGAGTTATTACCAGACTCTGAACTTCTGGGTTAAGATATGTAAACTTCTCTTCCATAATACCTAATAAAATGAGCAAAATTAATCAGTCAATCCTAACAACAAAACAGGGAAAGGAGCCTAATATGACAGCATAAGTTTCAATATTTACAACGAAAAAAAGAAATGGAAGGTTCTGGAGGGGAGTAGAAGGATCTGGAAAGGAAAGGCAACACAAGTGGGGTTCAAACTTCCCCTGAATCCAGAAGTCAGTCTGGTGCATCAACTAACTATGGTTAGTCTCATATCTCCAGCTATGCAGAAAAGCAAACTATCATTACCATCATCTTTTTGTTTTAGATGGAACTGTGGCAGAAATTGCTGCTGAAAATTATAGGAAAAATAGGGAAGATGAAAAATGAGGTTGATGCTGTCAGAAATAAAGTCCATGCAGCTACATTCTGAATTTGGAAAATGGCCCAAAGTAGTACAGTCTTCCATCCTTCCATAGTAATTAGTGCCTCCCCAACCAACTTAGAAAACCCTAGTCTAGGACACTGAACCAAATCTTAAAACATGTCAAAACCGATACCCTCCCACTTCAGTCCTTTTTCTTTCCGTTCTCTTTCTCTGGGAATGTCTACTGAATACATAAGTGAACACACTGAAATTTTCATGCATTGCCTCAGGGGAAGGATGACCGAAGGAGAGTTAGAGAAACAGAAAGAGAACGAAAACAGAGAGACCGGGCGCGGTAGCTCACGCCTGTAATCCCAGCACTTTGGGAGGCTGAGGTGGGCGAATCATGAGGTCAGGATATGGAGACCATCCTGGCTAACACGGTGAAACCCCGTCTCACTAAAAAATACAAAAAAATTAGCCAGGCGTGGTGGCGGGCGCCTGTAGTCCCAGCTACTTGGGAGGCTGAGGCAGGAGAATGGCGTGAACCCGGGAGGCGGAGCCTGCAGTGAGCCGAGATCGCGCCACTGCACTCCAGCCTGGGCGACAGAGCAAGACTCCTTCTCAAAAAAAAAAAATAAAAATAAATAAATAAATAAATAAATAAAAAAGAAAGAGAATGAGAACAGAGAGGTAAGTGAAGTCACTGCTGCACAGTATCATGTAATGTCTCCACATAGCCCTCCAACCATGAAGAAAAGAAATATAATGACATGTCAACTCCATAATCTTGCTACTATCTGTAAAAAAAAATAAACAAATCAATCAATTAAGGAAAGAAGGATAATGGCACATGTAAGATATTTACAATGACAATTTTGTGGTGGTAGAATACAGAGTGGTTTTCAAAATCCTTTTTTGTGTGTATGTTTTCTTACATTGTTTGAATGTATTTCAGTCCACAAGATATACATCAGTAACACATGGTATTTTTTTTCAATGAAAGCAAATATTTAAAGATGTTAACTCTTTTTCAGATAAAGAAAAGCATACAAAATATTTATTGCTGCATTTCCATGCCTTCTCCACAATATTGAGGCCTGAATTAGGTAGGCAGTTGAAGTCTTTCTAAAAGTGAGTCAGATGTAAGCATCCTACAGCTTACACACGAGGCCAAATAAGCAGGAATCCCTTAACTCTAAGAGCCATGGTGGGGAAGAGTGTTGGTTGGGCTACCATGTGTATTTTCTCTGTTCTATAAGTTGCATCCACATGAATAGGCTTCTGTTTTAAATCCTGGATATTAAGAACATATTTTAATTAGTTCTACAAGTTAGGAATAGCTGAAAGCTCTATATTTGCATTTACAAATTTGTACCTAGTCTTGAACCATTTCTGACTATACTGTCACCACTGTAATCTAAACTGCTTTTCTAAAAGTGATATTCCAGGATCCTCCTATAAGAATGCAAAGCACATTTTCCATGCCACACCTTTGTTTTCCTTGTTTCTTTCATCAAGAATGTCCTCACTCTACACTCTACTTCCCAACTAGTGAAATTCACCATACTTTCCAGGTTGAGCCCATGACTCCATTTCCTTCTAGACGACACAACTACAAAGGAATGTCTCCCTCTCTGAATATTGGAGTGATGCCTTCCCTATTGTCTGTGGTGGCATTCACAGGTTCTTAGCTGCATTGGTATTTAATTCTGCATTATGATTGAACATTTACCCGTTTGCTCTTGGTTTTCTCTACTAGACTGTGTTCTCCCCCAGGGCAAACATTTTCTGCATGTGGAGGAGCCATTACTGGGCTGGGGTTAATCCCAGCAGAGACTGATCCATTTTAAAGATTTCAAGTCCCTGGAGCTCCAGGTGACTGGCACTGGCTCAGAAAAAAGGAGCAGGTTCATTGGCTGATACTTAAAAGACCTGAGGCTCAACTGTATGCATCTAATTGGCCCATAAATCTTAACATCAAGACAAAGCTTTTGTCTCTTTATAGACTGAAACCCTCTCTTGGAGCTGAATGTGTCCTTTTATGAATTATTTGGTCTAACTTCCACAGTATAAACCTATAATGTAGTATTTAGTAGCACTGACTTTGGAGTTAGACTCCTTGGGTGTAAATTTCAGTAGTATCACTCTTTCAACACAATTCATTTGCCATTTCTGTTTCTTACACGCCTCCTTTATAGAATAAGGAAAATAGTACTTACGCAGTTGATGACTGCTGTACTAAAGGTACTCATGACAAGCTATGCATGTGCAAAATACAAGGTTACTAACTCACCTAGAGTTAAAGAAGCCCTAAATAATAAAAAAAAAGAGCAATGCTTAAATTATTATTAGTAGTATTGATTATTGAGTTAATATTAACTTTAAAGTACTTAGCACATTATGAATGCTGTGTTAAATATTATTTTTATTACTATTGATATTGCTATTTCCCCAGTGCTAGGAAGGACTAGAGATGGGGAGAGATATTAATGGCTAATTTGTGCAGGACTTGCACCACTTTATTGCCAAGTCTGGATTCCAGAGCCCCACATGACCTTCTGTGTCCACAGTGCTGACACAATATTATGTAGAAAGTAGGAATAAAATGCACTTATTGTTTAAATTTATTATGGCCCAAAGCAATAATTACCAAGTACATTACATAGGTTTGGAACACTAAGAGTCCACTTACACACACATACACCCACCCACCCACAAACACTTTGGACTTCATCAAAATCTGGAGATATGCTTTCCTATAGAGCTTATGTTGATTAGATTTTCATAGACATCTTGCCATGAGAAGAAAATAAAAATTGTCAACAGACTTGCCTTATCAAAACTCATGAATTTCTGCAAACACATATTTTCACAGTTGATGGACGCATTTGACTGAATATCTTGACTTTTTGACTTATATGAAACAGCTCATTAAATGTTTTGGTATTAAAAGCATGTCATTCTTATACTTTATTATTTTTCTTCTGCAACTTTGAGGTGGTACACTGAGGAATTGACAAAACTTGTGTTCAGACTTGAGTCTCATGACCTGAATTTCAATGTTCTGTCCTTAAAGTGATCTGAGTTTTGTGTGGAGAAATTAATATTCCAGAAAATACTTGTATTCCAACATAACACCTATTGTACTAGATGAGTGCATGACAGATTATTAAAGTGCAGAATCAAGGACTATGTTGGGGTGTGGGAATAAATGCAGTGGATCTTGTTTTGCTCACAGAAAAGTTGATGCTATCATTGTCCTTAGTGATTAGGGGGAGTCTGATGGGTAGATATTGGCAGGTGGGATGAGGGTGGGATGGTCAGTGGGAAGGGGACATTTTAGGCAAAGGAATAGAACGTTTCAAGGCTTGGAAGCATGAAAAAACAAGGCATAATGAAGGAAAGCAGGCCAGAGAGCATTTTATATGTGGAAGGAACATTTTGGTGATTAAATTTCAAAGGATGGCATCACCGTGACCAGACCATAATAGACCCCATATAACATTTTAAAGAGTTTGAATTTTGTCCTGTAGAGCAAAGTGAAAGATTATAAGGAAAAATAAAACTAACTTAATTAGCTCATGCTGTAGAAAGAGTATTCTGCCTGCAGTGAATGAATTCTGGAAGGCAGTCGTGAAGTCTAACCTGTACATCAGGAGCTATTCAAATAATTCAGGAAAGTGATGATGGGTGTGTGAATTAGGGCAGGAGTAAAGGGGCTGGAGAGGAGTGGCAAATTTGTCAGGGCCTTGGGACATGACACTCATGGTACTTCAAAACTGGTGATTGAGCTGTGAGGTGGAGGCCATAGGCCCACTCCACACTCAGGTGCATGTCTTGAAGGAAGAATAGATTTTGAAGTAAGTTGCTGAGTTTGAGAGTAAAACATATTTGGTTCAAGATGCATATCCAGGCAGAACTCTTAAGTAAGCCATTGGATACTTTCATTGGGTGAAAAGTCTGGGTATGAAATAGTGATTTGGAAGTCTCTGTGGAGAATACAGATTTTTTAGGTGAACAGGTTGTGGTTCAAATCGTTAGGATGGGTAGGTTGTTAAGAGAGGGTGGAGTGTAAAAGCAAGAAGACAGATGATGAACTTTGGAAAATACAAATACTGAATGATGGGCAAGAGGAAGAAGATACAGGAATAGGATATTTTATATTACCAAAATAAATCATCATCAAGAAGTAACTTGATAATACTTTAGGCCAGAAGTTTACATAATTTGATGCTGAATATAAATAAAGTACTGTAATAATCTGTGTGCAGTCTTAATGACATACTGGATACATATTGTGAAATGCCAATTATTTAAAGCAGCTTTTGAAAGGAGGCCGCTTTCTAGCAGTGCACAATACCATAATAAAATACATTTTAGGAATCATCTTCTATAAACAGTATCCCTGGTAATCATTAAGATGTCATCTTTATTATGCCAAGGCCAAATCCAATGTTAGGGATTAATATAGTTTGCATTTCTGTTTCTTCTCGTCTTATGTAACCTGTATTTTTGACAGCCATTTAGCTTACATTATAATAGTATAATGTACCATGACAATGTATGTGTCATGACAGTATTGCACTCAGTGAAAAAGCTGTTGCATCTATGGACTTGAAAACATAAATCATGAAAGCTTTGTTGCAAAAATTTATTATTTAATCAGTTTGGAAGTTGAGTGATATTTTAATTGCCTCTTTGTTTACCATTCTGATCATGATTTACACTTTACTGCTATTCAGAGTCTATGTTAACTAGTAAAAACAAACCGTATTTGAGAGTTCACTCTTAAATCTAAGATCAAATGATTTTTCAGATTATTTATTTAAAAACAATTCTACAGGCCATGCTCACAATTTATAATTGCTTAGGCGCAAGTCAGTGTAAAACAATAGTGCTACATTTAAAACATGTTGTTTAGAATGAATTCGCTCATTAAAAGGTCACAGAACCTCATCAAGCTTCTCATAAAACTGCATGGCTTAAAATTTAACCTAGCAGTTTCATGGTGTGAAATCTTTTTTGACATGTTTCTCAAAAAGATGATAAAAAGAAAACTTGCAGAAAATTTCATTTGGGTAGGATATTAACTAATAAGATTCAGTCAAAGATATTTGAAATTTCTTCAAGTCAAGATAAAATTAAAGATAAAAAGATAAAAATTAAAGGTAAAATTAAAGATAAAAGATAAAAAAGCTATTTTAAGTAAAAGATAAACTTTTATTCTAGCACTAGTAGTTGGTTAAACTGCCTAAGTATGACCAAGAAAAAGAGAGAGAGAAAAAAGATGCCTCATACATATCTAGAAAGCAATAAACTCATTAAAAGTTGCTTACAAAATCTTCATAGATTTTCCAAGCTTTAACAAAATTCCAAGGTATTACTCGAATAGGCCAGATGATTGAAAAGGTTATTTAGATAGAACTATCTCATGACTTACACATAACACACATGATATATATTATTTTTATTCTGTTAGAAAGTCAAGACATAAAATGATTGGCAGGAGTTCCTTATCAGAACAGAATCTCTTAGAACTAGAAATGAATGCCTTTTTCCACACACGAACTCTTTGGCTGCATAAAAGTATCCATGGAAACCCTTACCTGTTAGTTCTAATATGCATATACAAGGTTATTTTCTTTTCCATTTTATTTCAACAAAAACGTGAATGGAATAGAAAGCACTGAACTACTAGAAACTTCCAAGGCCTTACATAACAGTTTTTGACAAAAAGCTCATTATATTTTTATAGTTTCTATTTGGCACAAGACCAAATGACTTTACAGAATATGTTCATCAATATATGTAACAAGGATTATTAAATGTCCTATTATGCTTATGGATACAAATTTATGTTTTTATTATTCAGGAGCCACAGTTGGTGTACATTCAATTTAAATGATATTTTATCATTTTTCAGTCAAATAAAATATATGTAGTGAAAAAGTACCTCCTAAAACTTCCTAAAAGCTAGCTTGCATCTGGATAAGGTGTGGAATTGAAGGAAGAAGCTAAAGAGAGTTGATGATTGCAGAAAAGCCAAGAGCATGGTATTTATTTTAAAAAGTTTTTAATTGGATAGTTCACAGAATGAAAGAACTATGGAAACAAATGAAGTGTACCCAGATGCGAACAAGAAAAGGGTATTTATTCAGAGCTAGCATAGTAAGGAAGTCAACCGCCATTATTTATGTTTGGCAGAGACTCAAAGGCAGGCAGAGGAGTAGGAAAGCTTTAGAATGGAAAAAAGGGAAGACTTCGGGTCTGCTTGATTGAAAGCTATTGGTATGGAGGAGTCGGAAGCCCGATAACGGAAAGAAAAGTATCCTATGAGGGTGATTAGGCAGCATATTTGTCTCTCTTCAGTTGGTCCAAAGTTGGAAGTAGAGGAAGGCAGCTAAAAATTGTGAAAGTTGTCCATTATTGATCAGGTACTGACCGTTTTGGGCTAATTGCCGTGGAGGCTGTGGTCTTGCTCTGGTTATTGCAGTTTGTGGGTTAGAATTCTATTTCTATGTGTGGTGTGACTGTGTATTCAGTCTCTCAGAACTAAAGGCTAGTGATATCGTCAATTAACTAAAAAAGCTGAGCTCTGAGGCAGACATTAAAGAAAAGTAAAGAAAGTGGACTAGGTATTTAAAAAATGAGTAATAAGAGAATGGCAGCAGCAAGAGAAAATTTTTAAAAATGGAAATAAATGTGTGAACCACAGTTTAGGAATAAAGGTGGAGATGGGGCAGAAAAAAACAGAAGCAAGCAGGCTAACGGTCTTTTTGTATCTCTCTTTGAAAGGAGAGAGATCAAGAAATAAGATTCAATAAAAGATACTTGAAATTCCCCTATGCAATACTGAATTTATCATAGCAGGCTCATACATTTTTCACTGAGTTAAGAAATATTCAATTAAATGGAAATATCAAACACATAGGATAGTCAATTTACTGAAATATGAAAGCCCTTCAATATTTCAGTTGATATCTTTTAACATTGTGAGCCAGTGTTTGTGTAGCAGGGCTCTTCTTTCAAAACTAGATTAAATTATATGTTTCTCAGGTTATATCTCTCAGGTTGGAGATCAAAATGTCTTTATTCAAGGGCATGCAGGAAAAAGAACAAGCACATTTATCATGGAACATTCAATAGTCCTTTACTGTCTGATGCATCAGATCTTCTGTCCAAACTTCCCACGGATTGCTCGAGTCCTGTGGATCTGGATCATTCTGTGTTCCCAAGCCCATCTGTGTTCTGTTGGCAGCTGAGAGATTGCATACTGTAATCTCTCTCTCTCTGATGTATGTCTTCTAAGAAACCCAAACATAAAGAGTAACACAAGTTTATTAATTTTACTTTTACATATGAAAAGTTGCAATGTTACAAGTGATTCTGGAGTTGTGGGAAATTAAACATGCACAAGAGGGTCCTCAAATCAAAGGCCAGGATGTGGTCCCTAGTTCTTAGCTCCAGTGTGACTCCAACAACCTCCAGTAGAGATAAAGGCAGCATCTCACCGTAATTATTCAGTTCTACTCTCCACCAAGAGGAGAATAAAATAATTCTTTTCCTTGTTTTTTTTTTTTTTTTTTTTTTCATTTTAAAAGCATTCTTTCACTTTTAAAAGCACTTTTGAGGTAATCCTGGATCTGCTTTATAAATGTCATGAATCATATAGGCAGTAAAACAATGGAGAGGGGGAATTAGCAATAAGATTATGCTATTTGGTTAATTTCATAATGTAATATTCTTCCCCTTAATTTACTCAATATTGGTAATTAGTAATGTGATTTTTAACTTATCTCATAAAATATGGTCTTGGATTTCAGGACAATCCTTGGTATGAGGGAACATTTTTCGTTTGTGTCCTCTTCCTTTGTAGGGGTACTCAAGACTTTGAATGCATAGGCTCAGTCCTGCTGTGCACTTTCTACACAAATCCTGACCAAGCCTGCGAATATGGACAAATATTTATTCAGACCAATAGGTAGAGTTTGGCATTGACCTGGCACCCAGAGTGCCCAAAGTAGTTGCTGTTCTATATATTCACCAACCACCTGTCTTCATCCCAAACTTTACCTTTTGATCAGATTTCTATTGATTTCTTTTTTTGTCATATATGCTAAACCCCAACAATTTTAGCTCAGCTTCTCTTTGTCATGTACTTTATTGCAGGAGATAGGGGAAGACTCTGTTGTTCAAACCTGTAGCCACTGGATCACATCATGTTCAGACAGAGCTCACTGAAACCATAATGCAGGCCCTTCCTTGAGAAAGGGCTACTGATCTACCTCTCTGAGCAACTTTGATCTCATGGCTCGTAAGGCCAAACTGAATTGAATGGGCAAGTGATTTTCAAACCAGTTACAGATATTACATAACAGCTTCTCGTGCACATAGGAGATGGAGTCTCACTCTGTCGCCAGGCTGGAGCACAGTGGCGTGATCTCGTCTCACTGAAACCTCCGACTACCTGGTTCAAGAAATTCTCCTGCCTCAGCCTCCTGAGTAGCTGGGATTACAGGCATGCACCACCACGCTCAGCTAATTTTTGTATTTTTAGTGCAGACGGGGTTTCACCATGTTGGCCAGGATGGTCTCCATCTCCTGACCTCGTGATCTGCCCACCTTGGCCTCCCAAAGTGCTGGAATTACAGGCGTGAGCCACCGTGCCCAGCCAACATTTTTGCTTTTTGAAAGACACTGATGGGAATGAAAAAGTCTACAGATTAAGAGAAAATAATTGCAAATTATATATTTGATAAGAGATTCATATCCAGAATACTTAAAACACTGTCAAAATTCACTGCTAAGAAAACAGGCAACCCCATAACAATTTGGGCAAACAATTTGAACATATACTTCCAAAAATAAAAGATATGCATAATATATTAGCACATAAAAATATGTTCAAATTTTTTTCATCAAAGACATGTAAAATTGAAACCACAATGATATACCACTAGACATTACAGTAGTGCTTAAAGTGAAAAAGGCTTATAATAAGCATTAACAAGGATGTGGAGAGACTGAAACTTTTACAATTCTGACAGGTAATGTAAAATGGTAGAACCACTTCCAGCAACAGTTTGTTGGTATCTTAAAAAGTTAAACATGTAGCTATTATATGTTCTAGCCACTCCACTCCTATACATTTACCTAAGATAAATGAAAATATATGTCTATTCAAAGACTTATACATACATATTCATATCAACTATATTTGGAAACAACTCCAATTTTTATCAACCGGTAAATGGATAGAAAATTCTGGGATATCCATGCAATATTTTTTATTCAACAATAATAACTAATGAGTTGGCCAGCATGGTGTCTCATGTCTGTAATCCCAGCATTTTGGGAGGCTGAGGCAGGCGGATCACTTGAGGTCAGGAGTTCGAGACTAGCCTGGTCAAAATGGTAAAACCCTGTCATTACCAAAAATAAAAAAAAATTAGCCAGGTGTGGTGGTGCATGCCTGTAATCCTGGCTACTCAGGAGGCTGAGGCAGGAGAATCACTTGAACCTGGGAAGTGGTGGTTGCAGTGAGCCGAGATCGTGCCACTGCACTCCAGCCTGGGTGACAGAGTGAGACTGTCTCAAAACAAACAAACAAAAACCAAAAAAACTTATTAGTTATTGATACCCATACAACATAGATGAGTTTCAAAAATAACTAAGCAGTGTAAAATAAGTCAGACAATAAAAAGAGAACATATAGTTTGATTTCATTCATATAAAATTCTAGAAAATACAAACTAACCTATGGGGCAAAAAGCACACCAGTGGTGAGAGTTGATGAAGGGAGAGATGACAAAGAGAGATTGTAGAGGGACATGAGGTAAGTTTGGATGTGATGGGTATGCTTATTTCCTGCTCATAGTTTTCTGGGTGTACACATCTGTCCAAATTTATTAAATTACACATTTTCAATATATGCCATTTATTTTATGTCAATTGTACTTCAATATAGTTGTAAGGGAAAACAGCAACATGGTGGTCTTTGAATTCCTCACCTTTAAAATAAGAAAGACAAACTACAATTATTGCTGAGGACCAAAATTCTGTGATTCTGTAAACAAGAAGGCTAAAGATGAGGCCCAAAAGGTAGGAGATTGTACATACAGTGTTGTTAATGTCTTGTTGAAACTGCAGAATAAGAGCATGTATTACTGGGTAATGAGAGTATTTCCCCTAAAATAAAATGGATTCTAGTTTGTGGCTCTTTGGCCTAGGGATGGGGAAAATCTTCCTCCTTCTAGTCCTAATGGGGGTGGCCAGCCATTCTTAGCTACATGGAGATAGGCTGGAAGGGAACAGCAAAACAGGCCTGCAAGTTCTCAGTGACAATGACATTGACCATAGCTGCTACAGTCAATGTTATTCACACTGAGAACTTGTGTGGAGATATGTCAAGATCCTGAGATATGTGATAATCAGGCAGTGGTGAGGAATATCCTAAGTTTCAGGGGTCATGTATGAGTTTTGGATTTTATACCAAGGTAGCAGAATTTCCAGATAAATCCTTTTGAATAGAGAGGAGCAAAATGGATCTCTTGAGTCTCAGTCACCAAAGGAAGTGGCACGGTAGCAATTCAAGAAGGCCAGCTTGGACCTGGCAGACTACATCCCGAGCACATGTGAGAAAGTACTTCTTGAATTGGTGAATCAGCAGAAAAGAAGAATTTGGTAGTATACTTACATTGACAGCATTTCTTTATATATCTCAGGTAAACATATAGTTTAATAGGTTAGGGCCAATAATGCAATGGTTAGAAGAGTGGACATGAATTCCTGGTGCCTTTCTTAACCTTCTTCAGCATACATGCATTACAAAATAATGCAAGGATTTAAAAATCATGCTATACTCCTGACCCGCATACCACTATAACCCATAATTATACTGTTTCTGCTCACTTAGCAACTAGCCTATATCTTACATGTAGCTCATAGTACAAGACAGCTTTCAGTGGAAGATCTTTAGAAACATGATTAAATACCATCTTGATATTTGGGAAATTAACATCAGATTATTGTCTTGAAATATCACCTAAGAATTATTTCATGTCTTATGTACTTTGAACCATACAAAACTGCTGTTTTAATAGGTCAAATATGGTTTCAAATTGGAAATTTCATGATTCAAAATCAAAAGGTAAAGAAGGAAGGAGGAAAAATGTCAGAATGACAAAGAGAAGGAAAAAAACCATAGATGTTATTTCAAGCCATCAATGTGCATTAAAGAGATATTTCTCAAATCTAGACTATTAATATGAACTACAAATACAATAACTTCAGATACATAATTTACAACTGATTAAACTTGTTTCAAGTTATTTTATATTGGTTACCACTATTGTTGAACTTGCTTCCACAGATCACATATTTTGGCAGAGATATCAGTTGCTTTTATTTTATTCCTTTTTTTCCTCCTAGAGCCTTCAGATGAGATATATTATTACTTATGGAGAACAGGAACAAAATAGACGTTTTTCTTTGACATTTTCTATGAAACTGTAAATTGGATTATACTACAGCTATTTCAAGAGGTCATTTTACTTGGTTTTTGAAGACAGAAAAAGTGATTAATGTTAAGAAACCCTTGATATAGGAATTTAGTGTCCTTGAGCTCCGTATAACTACCTCTTCTAAAGCTGCTAACATACTGCAAGCGATCAATGACTCAATAATGTAAATTTATAAAACACATTGTACACACATACACACACATACACACGTACGTGACTTTCCAGAAGTTGTTCATGTGTTAGAAATTAACAGTTTTTGAAGTCTGTAGGTTACCATGGAAATCTGCTGTTGATGCTCACTCCATTAACACATTCATTCCTAGAAAATAACAGCTCTGATTCCTTTACCATTGCCATTAATAATACTGTTGTGCTATCAAATACTACATCTTATTTATTCTATCTAACTATATTTTTGTACTCATTAACCATCCCTTTTCCTCCCTACACCCACTTCACTTTCAAGCCTCTGGTAACTACCATTCTACTCTGTATCTCCATGAGTTTAATTATTTTGATTTTTAGTTTCCACAAATAAGTGAGAACATGCAATGTTTGTCTTCTGTGCCTGGCATATTACAGTTCATATAATATCCTCCAGCTTCATCCATGTTGTTGCAAATGACAAGATCTCATTCTTTTTTGGCTGAATGGTACGCCATTGTAGATGCATACTGCGTTTCCTTTATGTGTTCATCTGTTGATGGATACTTAGGCTGATTCCCAATCTTGGCTATTGTGAATAGTGCTGCAATAAAAATGACAGGACACATATCTCTTTGATATACTGATTTACTTCTTTTGGGTATATACCTAGTAGTGGGGTTGCTGGATCATATGGTAGCTCTGTTTTTAGTTTTTTGAGGAATCTCCATACTGTTCTCCATAGAGACAGTACTAATTTACATTCCTATCAACAGTGTATAAGGGTAACATTTTCTCCACATCCTCACCAAAATTCATCATTGCCAGTCCTTTGTATATAATAAAAGCCATTTTAACTGGTATGAGATGATATCTAATTGTAGTTTTGATTTGCATTTTCCTGATGTTCAATGCCATTGAGCACCATTTCATATACCTGTTTGCCATTTGTATGTCTTGTTTTGAGAAATGTCTACTTAGATGTTTTGCCCATTTTAAAAATTGGATTATTAAATTTTTTCCTATTGAGCTGTTTGAGCTGCCTATATATTCTGGTTATTAATGCCTTGTCAGATGTATAGTTGGAAAATATTTTCTTTCATTTTGTGAGTTGTCTCTTCACTTTGTTGATTGTTTTGTTTGCTGTGCAGAAGCTTTTAAACGTGACGTGATCACATTTGTCCATTTTTGCTTTGTTACCTGTGCCTGTGGGGTTTGCTCAAGAAATCTTTGCCCAGATCAGTGTCCTGGAAAGTTGCCCCAATGTTTTCTTTTAGCAGTTTTACAGTTTGAGGTCTTAGATGCAAGTTTTTGATTCATTTTGATTTGATTTTTGTATATGGTAAGAGATAGGGGTCTAGTTTCATTCTTCTGCATATGGATATCCACTTTTGCCAGCACCATTTATTGAAGAGATTATCCTTTCTTCAATGTATTTTCTGGGCATTTTTGTTGAAAACGAGTTCACTGTGGATGTATAGATTTATTTCTGAGGTTTGTATTCTGTTCCATTAATCTATGTGGCTATTTTTATGCCAGTACCGTACTGTTCTGGTTAGTATAGATCAGTAATATAATTTGAAGTAAGGGGAAGTGATTCCTACAGTTTTGTTCTTTTTACATCAGGATGGCTTTCTGGGTCTTTTGTTGTTCCATATAAATTTTAGGGGTTTTTTTCTATTTCTGTGAAGAATGTCATTGGTTTTTTATAGAGATTGCATTGAATCTGTAGTTTGTTTTGGCATGTGGACATTTTAACAATATTGATTCTTCCAATCATGAATATCGAGTATCTTTCCATTTTTGTGTCCTCCTCAATTTCTTGCATCAGTGTTTCATAGCTTTCATTACAAAGGTCTTTCACTTTTTTGATTAAGTTAATTCCTAGGTATTTTATTTGTAGCTACTGTAAATGAGATTACTTTTTCAAGTTGTTTGCTGTTGGCATATAGAAATGCTAGTGATTTTTGTACACTGATTTTTGTATCCTGCAACTTTACTGAATTTGTTTATCAGTTCTAATAGTTTTTGGTAGAGTCTTTAGGTTTTTCCAAATATAAGACCATATTATCTGCAAGGGCAATTTGATTTCTTCCTTTCCAATTTGGATGCCCTTTTTTCTTTCTCATGTCTGATTGCTTTAGTTAGGACTTGCAGTACTATGTTGTGTAACAATAACATATGGTGAAAGTGGTGCATCTTTGTCTTGTTTCAGATCTGAGAAGAAAGCCTTTCAGTCTTTCCCTGTTCAGTATGATACCACCTGTGGGTCTGTTACACACATGGCTTTCATTATATGTGTCAATTGGTTTTATGTGTCTAGAAATTTATCCATTTATCATTGTATTGAGGTGCGTTCCTCGTATACACAGTTTTTTTAGGGTTTTTATCATGAAGGGATGTTAAATGTTATCATATGCTTTTTTCAGCATAAATTGAAAAGATCATATGGTTTTTGCCTGTCATTTTGTTGATGTGATGTGTCACATTGATTGATTTCCATATGTTGAACCATCCTTGCATCCCTGGAAAAGATCCTACTTGGTCATGAAGAATCATCTTTTTAATGTGTTGTTGAATTCAGTTTGCTAATATTTTGTTGAGGATTTTTGTATCAATGTTCTTCAGCGATATTGACCTGTAGTTTACTCTGTCTCTTTTTAAAAATGTATATGTGTCTACTCTATCTCTTTTTAAAAATGTATATGCGTCTAGGGTAATACCAGTCTTGTGAAATGAGTTTGGAAGTGTTCCCTCTTTCTTTATTTGTTGAAATAATTTGAGTAGAATTGGTGTTATTTCTTCTTTAAATGTTTGGTAAAATTCATCAGTGAAACAATTGCATCCCAAAATTTTGCTTTGCTGGGAGACATTTTATAACAGCTTTAATGTCATTACTTGTTATTTTTCTATTCAGATTTTGGATTTCTTCATGGTTCAATCTCGGTAGATTGTATGTATCTGGAAATTTCTCTGTTTATTCTAGGTTTTCCATTTTATTGGCATATAATTGCTCATAGAAGCCTCTAATGATCCTCTAAATTTTTGCCATATCAGTTGTAATATCTCTTTTTTCATCTCTATTTTTATTTAGGTCTTCTTTCTTTCTTAATCTGGCTAATGGTTTGTTGATTTGTTTTCATGTTTTCAAAAACCGACTGTTCATTTTTTAAATCTTTCGTATTTTTTCTTTTCATTTTCATTTATTTCTGCTCTGATCTTTATTATTTCTTCTACTAATTGTGGGTTTTGTTTGCTCTTGCTCTTTCAGTTTCTAAAGATGCATCATTAGATTGTGTAGTTGAAGTTTTTCTTTCCTTCTTCCTTCCTTCCTTCCTTCCTTCCTTCCTTCCTTCCCTCCCTTCCTTCCTTCCTTCCCTTCCTTCCTTCCTTCTTTCTTTCCCTTCCTTCCCTCCTTCCTTCCTTCCTTCCTTCCTTCTCTCTCTCTCTGTCTTTCTTTCTTTCTTTCTTTCTTTCTTTCTCTTTCTTTCTTTCTTTCTTTCTTTCTTTCTTTCTTTCTTTCTTTCTTTCTTTCTTTCCTTCCTTCTCTCTCTCTCTGTCTTTCTTTCTTTCTTTCTTTCTCTTTCTTCCTTCCTTCCTTCCTTCCTTCCTTCCTTTCTTTCCTTCTTTCTTTCTTTTCTTTCTCTTTCTATAAGCCTTCCACTTAGTACTTCTTTTGCTGTATCCCATAAGTTTTAATATGGTATGTTTCTATTCTCATTTGTTTTGAAAAATTTTTAAATTTCCTTTTGAATTTCCTTATTGACTGATTGTTCATTTGGGAACATATTGTTGAATTTCCATGTGTTTGTATAGTTTCCAAAATTCCTCTTGTTATTGATTTTTAGGTTTTTTCATTGTGATTTGAGAAGACACTTGATATGATTTCAATTTTTTAAAAAAATTTTAAGACTTGTTTTTTGCTTAAGATGTGGCCTTTGAGAATGCTGAGGAGAAGAGTGTGTTTTCTGCAGCTGTTGGATGAAATGTTCTGTAAATATCTATTAGGTCCATTTGGTCAAGAGTACATATTAAGTCTAATATTTCTTTGTTGATTTTCTGTCTGGATGATTGGTCCAATGCTGAAAGTAGGGTGCTGAAGTCTCCAGCTATTATTATTTTGGGGTCTATCTCTCTCTTTGGCTATAATAATATTTGTTTTATATACCTAGGGGCCTAGTGTTTGGTGCATATGTATTTTCAACTGTTATATCCTCTTGCTGAATTGGCCCCTTTATCATATAATGACCTTCTTTGTCTTTTTAAAATAGTTTTTGTTTTGAAACCTACCTTGTTGGATATAAGTATAGCTACTCCTGCTTTTTTCTTTTTTTTGTTTCATTTGCGTGGAATACCTTTTTATCATCCCTTTATTTTCAGTCTTTATTTGAGTCTTATAGGTAAAGTGTGTTTTATTTGTCTTATAGGTTAAGTGTGTTTCTTGTAGGCAACAGATCATTGGGTCTTGCTTTTTAATCCATTCAGCCACTCTATGCCTTTTGATTGAGAAGTTTAGTCTGTTTATATTTAGTGTTTTCATTCATAAGCAAAAACTTACCCTGCCATTTTGTTACTTATTTTCTGGTTGTTTTGTGGTCTTCTCTTCCTTCTTTTCTTCCTTTCTGTCCTCCTTTTGGTGAAGATGACTTTCTCTGGTGGTATGATTTAATTTCTTGCTTTTTATTTTTTGTGTATCCGTTGTATGTTTTTTAATTTGAGGTTACCATGAGTCTTCAAATACTATTTTATAATCCATTATTTTAAGCTGACGACAACTTAACACTATTTGCATAAACAAAGAAACAAAAAGAAAACTAATAAAGACTTTACGCTTAATCTGACCCCCTATACACTTTTAAAGTTTTTGTTGTTTCTATTTATATCGTATTACATTGTCTATGTCATGAAAAGTGGTTGTAGTTTGTATTTTTGATAGGTTTATCTTTTAGTCTTTCCACTTAGGATATGAGTAGTTTACAAACCACAATTACAGTGTTATAGTATTTTGTATTTATCTGGGTTCTTACTATTACCAGTGAGTTTTGTACCTTCATATGATTTCTTATTGCTCATTACCATCCTTTTCCTTCAGATTGAAGAACTCCCTTTAGCATTTCTTATAGGACAGGCCTGGTGTTGATGAAATCCATCAGCTTTTGCTTCTCTGGGTAAGTGTTTATTTCTCTTTCATGTTTGAAGGATATTTTTTGCTGGATATACTATTCTAGGAGAAAAGTTTTTTGTTTCTTTTTGTCAGAAATTCAAGTGCCATGCTACTCTCCCCTGGCCTGTAAGGTTTCCACTGAAAAGTCTGTTGCTAGACATATTTGAGGTCCATTGCAGGTTATTTCTTTATTTTCTCTTGCTGCTTTTAGGATCCTTTTATTATCCTTGACCTTTGGGAGTTTTGATTATTAAATGTCTTGAAGTGGTCTTCTTTAGGTTAAATCTGATTCATGTTCTATAACCTTCTTGTACTTGAATATTGATACCTTTCTTTAGATTTGAGAAGATCTCTGTTATTATCTCTTTCAATAAACTTTCTACCCCTATATTTCTCTCTGACTTCTCTTTAAGGCCAATAGCTTTTAGATTTGCCCTTTTGAGGTTATTTTCTAGATCTTGTAGGCATGCTTCATTGTTTTTCATTATTTTTAAATTTTTCTCCTCTGACAATGTTTCCAAAAAGCCTGTCTTCAAGCTCACTACGTCTTCCGCTTGCTCAATTTTGCTGTTGAGAGATTCTGATGCATTCTTCAGTTTGTGAATTGAATTATTCAGTTGTAGAATTTCTGCTTGATTTTTTGTTAATTATTTTGATATCTGTTAAATGTGTCTACTAGGATTCTGAATTCCTTCTCTGTGTTATCTTGAGTTTCACTAATTTTCCTCAATAAAACAAATTTAAATTCTCTATCTGAAAGGTCACATATTTCTGTCACTGTGGAATCAGCCACTGGTATCTTATTTTGTTCATTTGGTGAGGTCATGTTTTCCTGGATGGTCTTGATGCTTGTGGATGTTCATCAATATCCAGGCATTGAAGAGTTATATATTTATTCTAATTGCTGTAGTCTGGACTTGTTTGTACTCTTCCTTCTTGAGAAGGCTTTCCAATTATTCAAAAGTATTGTATGTTTTGATCTATGTCTTTGGTCACCATTGGTGCATCTGCATTAGGGAGCACCCCAAGCCTAGTAACACTGTGGCTCTTGCAGATTCATGGAGATATTACCTTGTTGGTCTTGGGTAAGATCTGAGAGAATTCCATGGAATTACAGGCAGAGTCTCTTGTTATCTTCCCTTACTTTCCCCTAAACTAGCAAAGTCTCTTTCTCTGTGTTGAGGTTCCTGGAGCTGGGGGAGGGGTATCCTGTGACCATTATTTCTGGCACTGTTCTAGGTTACACATGAAGGTCTTGCCCATGGCCTGTGTTGACTATTGCCTGACTACCAGTGAAGTATATTCAAGGCCCAAGGACTCTTTAGTCAGGAGCTGGTAAATCCTGCCAGGTCTAGGTCTCTCCCTTCAGGGCAGCAGGTTTCCTTCTGGCCCAGGGTGTGTCTAGAAATGCTCTCCAAGAGCTAGGGGCTGGAATTAGGGGCTTTAAGTATCTGCTTGATTATACTGTGCCTGAGCTGGAACCCAACTTGCAAGACAAAGTCCCTTTTACTCTTTCCTCTCCTTTCCTCAAGCAGAAGGGGCCTCCCCCCAAGGTCACCACAGCTGGTTATGTGCTGGTCTCACCTGAAAGCAGCATAGTACTGGATCTTACTTCCTGCTTGTGGCAAGTACTGCCTGGCTACTGGTGATGTTTATTCAAGGCGCAAGGGCTCTTTAGTCAGCAAATGATGAATTGTGCCAGGATTTGGTCCTTCTTTTTGGGGCAGTGGGTTCCCTTCTTGCTCAAGGCAGGTTTAGAAATGTCATCCAGGACTTAAGGCCTGGAATAGGGGTTCCAGGACTCTTCTTTATGCTTCATCTTACTGTGGCTGAGCTAGTATCTAAGTTGCAAGACAAAGTCGTCTTTACTCTCCCCTTGTCTCCTCAAGCAGAGGGAAGGAGTCTCTCCCAGAGCTGCAAGCTATGAGCTGTGCTGCCTGTAGTTAGGGGACAGGTGATGCAAGCACTCCCCTAGCAACCCCAATAAGGCACTCAGTGGGTCCTGTGCACCCCAAGTTCACTGGCTCGGATCCCAGCACAGCAGGAGTTGTCCAGGAGTTGTCCAGGAATTGCAGTTCTCATGGCCTGCCTTTCAGATTTATTTAGGACTCCAGAGCACTTTAGTCTGTGGTGGCAAGGTTTGCTGGAACTCAGGTTCTTATCACAGGGATGGATGATTTCCCTCTGGCAGGGTCATTTTAAATGCTCCCTCTTTGGGTGCTCACTAAATTTGCCCTGTTTTGCTTTCCACTGTGACTGGGCAGCACCAAGTGCATTACAAAGTTTCACAATCACTTTGCTCTGCTTTTCCCAAGTGCACAGATTTTCTCTCTGCACCACATGGTGCTGCCAGGGGATGGGGAGGAGCAACTTTGGCAATAAAAGACTGTCTTTCCCACCCTTTTCAGTGCCTCTTTCCTTGATAAAATGTTAAAACCAGTTACTATGATCACTCACCTGATTTTTAGTTCTTATGAAGGTGCTTTCTTATGTGGATAGTTGTTCAATTTGGTATTCCTGCAGAGGGAACAATTGCTGGAGGCTTTTATTCAGCCATCTTGCTCTGTTTCTGTTTAGTTATGTCAGCATAGTTTTAAGATAAATAAGCCCCTTTAAACTGGTTGCAGCAGCCATGAAATTCTTACTTGTTAGATATCTTAGAATTGGATCTTCTTGGGATTAGTATGCATCACAGATGCCTGAAACACCTGATATCTAATGGCCCAATCATTTCTTTATAGACTGAATGGAGTGTGAACTAATCTATGGGTGTGAATTTATTATCCACATACATCATCTTCATACCTAAATGTCAAGGCAGATTGGCCTGTCAGTGATAAGAGTCAGCCTGTGTGTACCATAATTTATTAGTCATGTTACTGTAGCAGCATGATTACCACAAGCAGAGGGAAGAAATAATAATATTTTCAATGACATTTGAAGCAAAACTACAAGTATTGCATAGATAGGAATGGTTGAAAAACAAGGCTGACCTGACTAGAATACAGGGGTTTAAAATCTTGATTTTACTGGTTTATCTCTATCCATCCATTACCTTCTATGTATGTACAATCTTGGGAATTTAACTTCTTTAAAACTTAATTTCTTTCTCTATAAAATGGGAGTAATATCTAAGAGTTGTCTAGCTAACCATGATAGAGACTAGCAAGAAGTAAAAATAGCTATATATATATATAGAGAGAGAATATATAATATTATAGATATTACATATAGATAATATATATTTAATATATAATATAATAAATTCACACCCAGAGATTAGTTCACACTCCATTCAGTCTATAAAGAACTGATTGGGTCATTAGATATCAGGTGTTTCAGGAATCTGTGAATATATAATATTCAATATATAATATATATTCAACATTACATATAATATATATTCAACATATATTCTATATACATTCAATATATAATATATATTTGCACATATATTCAATATCTACACTGTATAATAATATATAAGTATGCATTATATATTATATTGCTGAATATATACATATTCACCAGCAATAAAATAAGAAATTGTGTACAGCCAGTGTTTTAGACTTCAAAGAATGTCATTTGATATTGATTAAACAAACAAATTCTCAGAGAACAAAGAGGGATTCTTCATGGCTGCTTTAGCCTACAAAATTTAATAAGAATATAAATTCAAAAAATAGCAGTATGAGGAAAAGATAGATTCTGTCAGAATGAGATGGGAATGGTGAGATTAAAGTGTGAAGAAAAAGTTGAGAATCAAATTATCATTAAGGAACTAAGAAATAAATTAGAAATAAGAACAAAATGAAGTGACTGAAATAAAATTACTGAACAAGAGTAGTTAGAGGTAATCAAAGGGAGAGAATAAGAAAAGACAAATGAATTAAAGAAATTAGAAAGAAGAATCTAAACTGGAGGCCAGACAATTAGAGAACTGGACACGTAGAATAGAAAAAGTATTCAAAGGCATAATACAAAAAATGTACTTAAAATTAAGAAATATTGCGCAGGAATTTTTGTTAATCTCTTCTAGTATTAGAGGAAAAATTTACACACAACAACATTTATAGCTACACTAGGTAAGTTTTGTAAGTCAGGCCTAAAAGAGAGCACATTTCCCCTCAAATTTCTCCACTGCTAAATTCAGAGCCAGAAGAAAGGAGCCAAGTTTTGAGAAAAACAGAATGTTTTCACCAACCCAAGACATTATCAAAATGTAAAGGCTCCTAAGCACATTTTTAAGACATTAAACAACCTAGGGAATAGAATGTCTGAAGCCTGCTTGAAAAAACAAAACACAAAACATTAAAACCAAGACTACCATTCAATGCCAAAATCCAGTTGATAAATAAAATAACTATTTCAGAAGAGGAAAAGGCATGGTTAAAAGCCTGGAGGTACATATTGCTTCTGTTTTATTGAGAATTATGGCTAAATATCTGTGGAAATGACTATGGAAATGTTATAAGTCTCACAATATCAAAACAATACTATGACTGACAACAATTAGAAGGAAAGGGTAGAAAACATTGAATGAAGGGTAAGAATGCTAACATTCTTTTAAGGCAAAAGTCAAACTGTCTAAAACTGAAAAAAAAAAAAGTTTAAAAAATGACTCAACCTTAGTCAGACTTTTTAATATTTTTCATAATGTTTTTTCTTAATCTTAGTGAAATCTTTTAGAAATAAACATATCTCATGGTATAAAAAGTGTAACTCTTTACTTTTAAGTTTGTTTGGAATTAGAATTGATGCTTTTATTTAAAAATAAATGCAGAGTTTTCAGTTTCACTTTGATACGTAAAGAGGTTAAAAATATTCCTGTCCCTATTAGAGAAAAGCTGAAGAAACTGAAGATCAATGACTTAGACCCACTAGATAACTGAAGTTGCAAAGGAAACAGCCACCCTGAAATCTGAAAAGACCCGTAGATGAAGAAAATCACAGCCCATATCTGCATACTTGAAGATATGCATACTTCGAGCATAACTACTGAAGTTAATACTGGTAGGAACACTTAAATATTAATTTTGATTAATTTTTGGAGACTGAGCATGGCCTAGCTTAATAATTTGAAACTTCTGGGGACCACAGTATGTGTATGGAGTTGGTCTCCACACGTTCTTGAGTTTTACCTACAGAAATTCCATGAGGTTCTCACAGTAAAGATCTGAGAAAGATCTTCCTGGCTCTGGTAGGGATAGAGGAAGATCAATGATCGTGAAATATATCCAGAGCATTCTCCATAACAAAGGAAAACTTTATCAAAACCTTATTCCAGCTGAGGGAATGTAATTTCTTCACATTCATCTCCCTCTCGCCTTCCTGGCTCAACCAAGGTCAGAGCTTTCTGTCTAACAGGGCCAGAGTTTCAAAGAAATAGACCAGGAATGTGTAGTCAGGGAAGGGAGCAGACAAAGAGGGGAATAAAGAAATTATACCATTGAAGAAACAATCGTGAGGGTCAAAGCCCTGGGACTCAGGTTAAAACACGGACATTTAATTGAATGATTGTAGGATACTTTCTTGCCTCAAACTTTAGCATCACACCAACGGGACTCCAGGATAACAGTGAATTGTAGCTGAAAGAGCTGCAAAATACAGAGTCCTTCTGAAAAGGAGTAACTACAGAAGTCCAAAGCCAAGACGGAATTACAAAACAACACTAGACAAAGTGAAGCCTCTGGCACCTAGGGCTACAGCAAACATTAAACATAGCCCAATTTCTAGTTATACTAACATAAATCTTCACACTAAAGGCCTGTTTACCTCAGTTCCTTTTACCTGATATGACATGTCCAGCTTTAAAAAAATTATTACAAGGCATATATACTAAAAGGCAAGCAAAAACACAGTCTGAAGAGACAAAGCAATTATCTGACTCAGCTATGACACATGTTGAAACTGTCAAATAGGGAATTTAAAATAACTATGGCTAATATATCAAGGAACCTCACAGAAAAAGTAGAATACATGCAACACTATATGGTTAATGTAAGCAGAGAGATAAAAACAGTAAGAATCAAAGGAAATAATAGAAATAGTAAGAAATCAAAGGAAAGAATAGAAATAATAGAAAACATTATAACAGAAAGAATGCTTTTGATGGGTTCAGTAGACTTGACATGGTCAAGGTAAGCTTAAGTGAGCTTGACAATAGGTTCACAGAAACTTACCTTCAAACTAAAATGCCAAGAGAAAAAAAAATGAAACACACACACACACACACACACACACACACACACACACAAAACAAACCAGCACCAAAAACCACAAAACAGAACATTCAAAAACTGTGGGGGCAACATCACAAGGTGTAATAAACTACCAAACTGTCTTCTAAAGTGCCTGTTCCAATTTGTGTTCCAACTAGTAATGAACGCGACTTTCTTGTTGCTTTGCATCCAAGCCAGAAATTGGTACTATTAAGTTTTTGGATTTTAGCTATTCGAATAGGCATGGAGTGGCATCTTACTGTTTTAATTTACTTTCGGTTTCCTAATAGCATTTAATGTTGA
>NW_012101709.1:60356-61185 GCF_000951045.1 Mandrillus leucophaeus
TTAAAACCAGTTACTATGATCACTCACCTGATTTTTAGTTCTTATGAAGGTGCTTTCTTATGTGGATAGTTGTTCAATTTGGTATTCCTGCAGAGGGAACAATTGCTGGAGGCTTTTATTCAGCCATCTTGCTCTGTTTCTGTTTAGTTATGTCAGCATAGTTTTAAGATAAATAAGCCCCTTTAAACTGGTTGCAGCAGCCATGAAATTCTTACTTGTTAGATATCTTAGAATTGGATCTTCTTGGGATTAGTATGCATCACAGATGCCTGAAACACCTGATATCTAATGGCCCAATCATTTCTTTATAGACTGAATGGAGTGTGAACTAATCTATGGGTGTGAATTTATTATCCACATACATCATCTTCATACCTAAATGTCAAGGCAGATTGGCCTGTCAGTGATAAGAGTCAGCCTGTGTGTACCATAATTTATTAGTCATGTTACTGTAGCAGCATGATTACCACAAGCAGAGGGAAGAAATAATAATATTTTCAATGACATTTGAAGCAAAACTACAAGTATTGCATAGATAGGAATGGTTGAAAAACAAGGCTGACCTGACTAGAATACAGGGGTTTAAAATCTTGATTTTACTGGTTTATCTCTATCCATCCATTACCTTCTATGTATGTACAATCTTGGGAATTTAACTTCTTTAAAACTTAATTTCTTTCTCTATAAAATGGGAGTAATATCTAAGAGTTGTCTAGCTAACCATGATAGAGACTAGCAAGAAGTAAAAATAGCTATATATATATAGAGAGAGAGAATATATAATATTATAGATATTACATATAGATAATATATATTTAATAGTATAGGG
>NW_012101709.1:65045-76616 GCF_000951045.1 Mandrillus leucophaeus
TATGACTGACAACAATTAGAAGGAAAGGGTAGAAAACATTGAATGAAGGGTAAGAATGCTAACATTCTTTTAAGGCAAAAGTCAAACTGTCTAAAACTGAAAAAAAAAAAAGTTTAAAAAATGACTCAACCTTAGTCAGACTTTTTAATATTTTTCATAATGTTTTTTCTTAATCTTAGTGAAATCTTTTAGAAATAAACATATCTCATGGTATAAAAAGTGTAACTCTTTACTTTTAAGTTTGTTTGGAATTAGAATTGATGCTTTTATTTAAAAATAAATGCAGAGTTTTCAGTTTCACTTTGATACGTAAAGAGGTTAAAAATATTCCTGTCCCTATTAGAGAAAAGCTGAAGAAACTGAAGATCAATGACTTAGACCCACTAGATAACTGAAGTTGCAAAGGAAACAGCCACCCTGAAATCTGAAAAGACCCGTAGATGAAGAAAATCACAGCCCATATCTGCATACTTGAAGATATGCATACTTCGAGCATAACTACTGAAGTTAATACTGGTAGGAACACTTAAATATTAATTTTGATTAATTTTTGGAGACTGAGCATGGCCTAGCTTAATAATTTGAAACTTCTGGGGACCACAGTATGTGTATGGAGTTGGTCTCCACACGTTCTTGAGTTTTACCTACAGAAATTCCATGAGGTTCTCACAGTAAAGATCTGAGAAAGATCTTCCTGGCTCTGGTAGGGATAGAGGAAGATCAATGATCGTGAAATATATCCAGAGCATTCTCCATAACAAAGGAAAACTTTATCAAAACCTTATTCCAGCTGAGGGAATGTAATTTCTTCACATTCATCTCCCTCTCGCCTTCCTGGCTCAACCAAGGTCAGAGCTTTCTGTCTAACAGGGCCAGAGTTTCAAAGAAATAGACCAGGAATGTGTAGTCAGGGAAGGGAGCAGACAAAGAGGGGAATAAAGAAATTATACCATTGAAGAAACAATCGTGAGGGTCAAAGCCCTGGGACTCAGGTTAAAACACGGACATTTAATTGAATGATTGTAGGATACTTTCTTGCCTCAAACTTTAGCATCACACCAACGGGACTCCAGGATAACAGTGAATTGTAGCTGAAAGAGCTGCAAAATACAGAGTCCTTCTGAAAAGGAGTAACTACAGAAGTCCAAAGCCAAGACGGAATTACAAAACAACACTAGACAAAGTGAAGCCTCTGGCACCTAGGGCTACAGCAAACATTAAACATAGCCCAATTTCTAGTTATACTAACATAAATCTTCACACTAAAGGCCTGTTTACCTCAGTTCCTTTTACCTGATATGACATGTCCAGCTTTAAAAAAATTATTACAAGGCATATATACTAAAAGGCAAGCAAAAACACAGTCTGAAGAGACAAAGCAATTATCTGACTCAGCTATGACACATGTTGAAACTGTCAAATAGGGAATTTAAAATAACTATGGCTAATATATCAAGGAACCTCACAGAAAAAGTAGAATACATGCAACACTATATGGTTAATGTAAGCAGAGAGATAAAAACAGTAAGAATCAAAGGAAATAATAGAAATAGTAAGAAATCAAAGGAAAGAATAGAAATAATAGAAAACATTATAACAGAAAGAATGCTTTTGATGGGTTCAGTAGACTTGACATGGTCAAGGTAAGCTTAAGTGAGCTTGACAATAGGTTCACAGAAACTTACCTTCAAACTAAAATGCCAAGAGAAAAAAAAATGAAACACACACACACACACACACACACACACACACACACACAAAACAAACCAGCACCAAAAACCACAAAACAGAACATTCAAAAACTGTGGGGGCAACATCACAAGGTGTAATAAACTACCAAACTGTCTTCTAAAGTGCCTGTTCCAATTTGTGTTCCAACTAGTAATGAACGCGACTTTCTTGTTGCTTTGCATCCAAGCCAGAAATTGGTACTATTAAGTTTTTGGATTTTAGCTATTCGAATAGGCATGGAGTGGCATCTTACTGTTTTAATTTACTTTCGGTTTCCTAATAGCATTTAATGTTGAACATATTTTTAGAGGTGAGAGAGGATTTCCTTGCCCTGTTCCCAATTTTTAGGTGACAATTTCCAGTTTCTCACCATTAAGCTATCTGTATGTTTATTTGTGGATGTTTCTTATCAAATTGAAGAAGTTACCTCAACAGGAATACCCTGTATTCCTAGTTTGCTGAGAGTTTTAAAAATCATGAGTGAGTGTTGAATTTTTTCAAAAATTTTTTGTCTGTTTCCTATATTCCTAGTTTGCTGAGCATTTTAAAAATCATGAATGGGTGTTAAATTTTTTCAAAACTTTTTGTCTGTTTCAACTGATATAATTATGTTTTTTTTTTCCTTTAGCCTGTTGATGTGGTGAACTGCGCTTACCAATTTTCAAATGTTTAACCAGTGTTGTATACCTGGAATAAATTTCATTTGGTCATGGTTTATGATTATTACTATACATTGTTAAATTTACAGTGTTGTTGACTTAAAATGCTAGTATTTTTTGAGAATTTATGCATCTATACTCAGGATATGGTCTATAGTTTCCTTTTCTTGTAATGTCTCTGTCTAGTTTTATTATTAGTGTAATGCTGCTTCTATTTTGTGGAAGAGTTTGTAGAGCATTGATATCATTTCTTTCTTGTTTGGTAGAATTTACCAGTTAAACCATCTGGTATATGGTAACACTCTATACTACCTTTGCAACTTTTCTATAAATCTAAAATATTTTAAAAATACAAAGCTTATTAAGAATATAATTTCAGGCAAGACATGGTGGCTCTCGCCTGTAATCCCAGCAATTTGGGAGGCCGAGGTGGGCAGATTACAAGGTCAGGAGATCGATACCATCCTGGCTAACACAGTGAAACTCCGTCTCTACCAAAAATACAAAAAAAATTGGCTGGGTGTGGTGGTGGGTGCCTGTAATCCCAGCTACTCAGCAGGCTGAGGCAGGAGAGTGGTGTGAACTCAGGAGGCAGAGTTTGCAGTGAGCCAAGGTCATGCCACTGTACTTCAGCCTGGGTGACAGAGGGAGACTCCGTCTCGGTTAAAAAAAAAAAAAAAAAAGGAATATAATTTCAGAGTGTCACACCATAAAATGCTATCTTTATGAGTCTATCTATATGTCATCTGCTAGTTGTATATATGTGTGTAGAGATACATAGAATGATGTTCACATATGAAATATAATTATTTCAGGGCTATTTGTTTAATTTGTCTTTTCTTTTGACTTTATTATAATAAGCATGTATCATTTTTATAGAAACAGCAACTTCATTGTGTTAAAATAATGAAGTGTAGCTGCTAAATTATCCTTATGAAGAATTGTGGTGAGATATAGTAGGTTCCTATACTACTTACCATGTAATGGACACTCAAAATGATTATTACTATTATTTTGTTATAGCACTTTACCTTCTGACCCTTGCTAACCTCTCCAGTCTATTTTCTCACTATTTCCCACCCTACAATTGACTCATCAGTATCAAATAACAGATGAAGTATGCGTTAAAAGTTTCAGCTATGTGATCCAATATGCTCAGGTTTATAGCTCAGGTCTGCTTCTGTGAGGCCATAGGCAAGTTCTTTAACCTCTCTAGACCTCAGACCCCTGATTGGCAAAATGGAAATTATGAAAATTAGCTGCTTCATAGGATTATTATGAGGATTGGATAAGACTCTGCATCTAAGAATCCTGGCACTTAAGAAAAGATAGATTTTTTGACTACTTCTACCACTACCATTATTATAACACCACCATTACCTCCACTACCACTCCTGTTAATACCACCACCACTACACCACCTTCTTTATCACTATTTATATAGGCTTCTTTGCTTGGAATATTCATGTTTGCATCCTCACATTCCACTATTCACTTTTCCAGTGTTATACTAGCAAACATTTAACAACTGATTCCAAGAAAAGAAACAACAATAAAAGCCCTCATTTGTAAAAGATGCAAATTCCCATGGAACAAATACCTTCATCATCACTGACTTCAAGTTATCAATATGATATTGTTAAATGTGAAATTGAAAAGAGAAGCAGTGGCACCATGATGTCATATTTCTAACATATATATTCGTTAGATGTAAACAACCTCAGGAGCATAGAAAATAGAAAAGCATCAATATAATTAGGAAGTGATGAGTGCATTTTTAAGCTTTGATTATAATGTAATTTATTTAATTATTACCTTCTTTAATTTAATTTTTAACAAAGGCTCTGTTTTTGACAACCAGCTTGCAAAACTCCTAAAAATTTAACAATGAACTCTCATGAACTTCAACATATTTTTACTTGTGACTTATTGATTCTCACCTTTTACAATCTTAACTCAGACAGTACCTTGTCTTAAGTATCTTTTATTGACTGCCACAATGGGTCAGTGAGTAAAATAAATGTTATTACAAAAAACAAAATGGCTTTTAATATTAGTTTTTCATCCAGAATATGAAATTAGGAATCAGTATTATTCTCAGTCTTTGCCTAAACTTTTCTCTCTGAACTCTTATCCTTCTAAATTTTACATAAATTTTTAAAAAAGATATATATATATAAAATTTAAAAAATTAAAACTTATATATACAGATTTCAGAAAAGAACACTCCTTAGAAAGGGTGAACTAATTTTAGAATGGACTATACATTTAATAATACATTTTAGGTATTCAAAACCACCCTTAGCTCATCTCATCTAAGGTTTGGCATCTTATCTTTGCTCTCCTATTCAAAAGTATCTTAGTATTTGAGGGATGGTGAGAGAAATTGTATTGAAGGCCACTTCTTGAAACACCTACTCTCTACATTCTGTAACTCTCCCTCTATTGCCTGTTCAGGCCATGGGAAGGTAATGGCTTTCAGCTGTTGCTAGCCCCAGGGTATTGCACAATTCCCTACTGATTTTCCTAAACTCTGCCCACTTTTTTGTAAATCTTCTCAAATATCCCAAATTTGGTTTGCAATCTTTTCCTCCAAGCACCTGACTGATAGATTCTCTTTGTCGGCTTAAAAAAAAATACAGATGCTACGTTATCCTTGTAAAATTAATGGGGGCAAGTGAATGGTTTAAATTCAGTTCTTATTCCAACTCAGTAGTTTTTTCTTTTTCTCATATTCTTTTTAATTTTCTTAATAATGAGAAGCTGTACTTTTATATTCCCAGAACTTTGCTATTAAACACAGATATAGAGGTAGAAACCAAAATGTCACCCATAAATCTAAATTTCAAACTTAAACAACTTTATAAGCGTTTTAATGGTTGAAAGAAGATATGTTCTTTTCCCTTTTCTCATTAAGATAGAAACATAGGGTTTACATAACCTAAGGTATTTATTTTTCTCCTCACACAAAATGATATTCAGTCCTGAATATTTAGTAAACTTTATTGAGAATTTATAGTTAATACCTAAGTATATTCACATAAAAGTTTTTCTTAGGTAATTTTGAAAATGTCACACAAATTTTCATCTAACAGATATTTTAATTTTACTTAACTGAGAGAAAAGATGTCTGAGTCATTTATGGGAAAATACTCTGGTTTGGCCGGGCCTGGTGGCTCATGCCTGTAATCCCAGCTCTTTGGGAGGCCGAGGAGGGCAGATCACGAGGTCAGGAGATCGAGGCCATCGTGGCTAACAGGGTGAAACCCCGTCTCCACTAAAAATACGAAAAATTAGCGGGGCATGGTGGCGGGTGCCTGTAGTCCCAGATACTCAGGAGGCTGAGGCAGGAGAATGGTGTGAACACGGGAGGTGGAGCTTGCAGTGATCCGAGATGGCGCCACTGCACTCCAGCCCCTGGGTGAAGACTGAGACTCCCTCTCAAAAAAAAAAAAAAAAAAAAGAAAGAAAAGAAAAAAGAAAATACTCTGGTTTAATTTCTAAATTTATATTGGCAAATATTAAACGAAGATTTTATTTAAAAACAATGCAATACTACTTCCATATTAAAATCACAATAGTTTTTGAAATTTTACTAAATTTAATGAATTGGAAAAAGTAAATTTGATATTAGTTCTTTGTCTTGTGGCATTGTCAAACTGGTTGAATTTCTAGTAGTGTTGTCAGCTCCATGCTTTCAAACTAGCCTCTAAATGTCATTACAAACTTACTTTCTCACTAATTTAAACATGTAAAAATTGCATATTCTCACCGTTTTGTTAATATTAAAGCAAATATACATATAAATGCAATAATTCATACACTTCTAATTGATCAGATTCATGCCTTCTAAATGAGAAAAGGTATGTAAATTTATTGCATATATACACATCAAAATCCCAGTGAGTCTTTGAACTATAAAGAATAAGTCTTTAAATGGTTTTAAATAAAGCCTTTACATGGTTAAAGACATTTAGGCATTGGTGAGAAATGTAAGATTTTGCTCTAACTATATTTTATTAACCATCAGTGGTAACTGCTGCTGAAAATTTATGACGTTGATTTTTCTTTTTTTGTAGCTTTGTAAGAGTTTCTGTTCTTGCCTTTTTAATAATTAACAGAAAGTCTTTTATTTCTGAGCGAGAATACTTTTTGTTCTGCCACTGCCTTGTGGGTTAACACTAGGTATTACAAAGATTTGGTTAAGAAAACTAAGTATATCTAGATATATCTTTTATGCATTGTTTTAGCTTATTAATTTATGTAACTAGAACATCATATGATCATGTGAGCTGTTCAGTGATTTTCTCTGAATTCTAGAAATAAATTGGGAAAATGGCTATGGTTCAGATAGCAGCTTTAATGTTGAATTTATGTATTTATTCTTTGACATAACCAAAAAGCTTAATAATTGGTAGATTTCAAGATGTCTCTATGATAAAGTATGATGTTATAGCTTATGTCAACAAATTCCATTAATAATTTAACTTGCTAATTATTATCAAAAATAATGATGGAAGTGAGTACCTTAAGTTTTTTAACTTTGTATCATATACCTGCTCCTACTCTGGAAAACAGATACACGTAACTTAATGAAACGTTATCTTACTCGTTAAAAATGAATAGATCAGGAATGCATCAGTCTAGAAAACAATCATAATTAGCCCAAAGTTTATGGTCATGTTTTTCCTACTTTTAACAGTTCCCATTCAAGATGAAGCTTATTCACTTTTCATTATCACTTTCTTATAAAGATCTTTTTTTTTTCTTTGAATCGAAATATGTCTAAAAATCTTAACTTCAGATGTAGAAATTCCCAAGGTGGGGCAACTCTAGGATAAACAGCAGATGTCTAAATGTGTACCATTTCCACACCAATATATGCTAACCCTAGTTTGCTATGATTACTTTCTAGAAATTTTTAAGGCATTTCCTCCATAATTCAACTATAACAGTGAGTCTTGTTGGTACAATGCATTCAGATGGATTTTGATGAATTTGAAATTTTTACTGAAATTTTTTCTTTTTACTAAAAATATTGTTATATTTTATACAGTTCTTTCTTCACTAACCAACTTGTTCCATACCTTTATAGCACCAGGTACCTTCATAGAATTTAGCACAGCTTGTAGTTATATAATTATTTTATAATTGTTTAACTCATGTGTGCATAGTCTAGTAGACCAAGAGGTCCATGAAGAAGAAACTTCAGTTTTTGATGCTCACTATTGCATCTGTAGCATCTAGTGTAATACCTGTCATCTAGTAGTCATTTGATAAATACTGTATTTGTTGAATCAGTGAATAAATGCTTTGTGTTGAGACTTTCTTCTAAACTGGTATTTACATAGTTAACATATGTTATCCTTGGAAATTATGACTTGCTGTTCCTTAGGTTTTGGCATCCAGTCTTTTAGCCACTATTACCTTTTTCTGAAATACTGTCTTCCTGTAGTTATTACAATGCAAATTAAATTCATCTGAATTTCTACCTTGCAATGTACCAGACAATGTTTTCCAGACAGGATTTTATGCATCTCACAGAAAGGATATAAACATATGCCTTTGCCCTACATTTTATTTAAGTGAAATTTTACATACTGATTTCTTAATTATATACTTTCAAAACCGCCTGCATTTTATTTCTCTCTATGGGAAACTTTCCAACAATAAACAGCAGATTTTTTGGCTGCTTCTGTAATATATAATTAAGAGTTAATAAATTAGGGATGTGCTGTTGTGTTAAATAGATTATAATTAAAAGGGACTTTTTTGTGAAATATAAAAGCATGTTTTATTATGGGATAAGAAAATCAGACATTCAAATTTTTCATAATAATGCTAATGTAAACACTGCAGAATTATTTGTATTTAAAATTTTATTTGGATCTCCTGATTTTAAGGCCATGTGATTAAAACTACCTTAGAAAAAATTTGGAATTTTAGTTTGTGGAACTAGTTTCTTATGTAAGGGGCTTTAAATTTAATGTCTCTATAATTTTTTAAATAAACTTTGAAAATATAGCTTGGCAAGCTATTTGAAAGCATTTTACTTCTACGCCAGGTATGAATCTTTACAGCAGTCTTCATCTCCAAAAGGAAAGAAGATTTCCAACTACGCCCTATCATGTTTTCTGAGACAGTCTTTGAGCCTTGCAAATATATTATGGTTTTAGAGAAATGTTATAATCAGTTATGACATACAAGGACAAAGATAACTCATTCCCTCTGTTTGACTTTAAGGTATTCATATTCTCTGTAAAGAGCAACAAATTTGGTTCTGTCATTACTTTTATCCTGAAAAATATATGGCAAAATGTTACTATAATGTTGCTTTTCAAATATAAAGGAATGACTGCCCTATTTTTCTGGGTGAAAATTATATCCGTAAATGTCACTATTCTTTTTGTTTTTGTTTTTGTTTTTTTAGACGGAGTCTTGCTCTGTTGCCAGGCTAGAGTGCAGTGGTGTGATCTCGGCTCACTGCAACCTCCACCTCCCAAGTCCAAGTGATTCTCCTGTCTCAGCCTCCCAAGTAGCTGGGACCACAGGCACGGGCCACCATGCCCGGCTAATTTTTGTGTTTTCAGTAGAGATGGGGTTTCACCATGTTGGCCAGGAGGGTCTCCATCTCCTGACCTCATCATCTGCCCGCTTCAGCCTCCCAAAGTGCTGGGATTACAGGCGGAAGCCACCATGCCCGGCCAATGTCACTATTCTTTTACTTATAATTATTCTTTGAAAAGTGTTTGGCAATCTTTGAAAAATAAAGATCCCCAGAATGATTGAAGTGAGTCTGAGAAGAAGAACCAGCTATATTTGAGAACTTCTGGGACACAATGGGGATAACATATAACATGCATATTATAGGTCCATTCTAATTGAATTTTGATGGATAACTTCCTGGTTCACAGCAATGAAGATTTTGAAACTGTAACAGACTATCTTTAGTGCCATTGGTAAGTGAGGGTGAGGGTTCTTCACAGCATGCAAAAATACAGCAGAAAGAAACAAAAGTATTCAGAAACCCTGAAGAAAACCTCAGGTTCCTGTCCCCCTGGAGGACATCTAAATCAGAAGCAACAATCAGATTCCTACTTAATCAGTGTCTTGGATATAGCGCCCTGGAATCTCCTCTGAGTATTATTCCAGATGTGGAAGTCTGAGAATTAACTCCTTGATTTAAGCATGGCCATATACTTGTTTAGAAGAGTCATTCTCAGACTTAACTCTACATTACAATCACTTTTGGAGATTTTAAAACTACTGATCCCTCAGTTTTATTCTAGACTAAATAAATCATCATCTTTGTGACTGAGGCTCAAGCGCTGGTATTTTTTTTAAAACTCTCCAAGTTGCAACCAGGGTTGAGAATCACTGGTTTAGAACATTCAGTGAAGAATGGAAATTTCTTGTAACGGCAAAACCAGATGGTAGCTGAGTACGTCTATTTCTCCATCCTCTTTCCCAAGTTCTCATTGGATGTGGAAAAGTGAATAACAGTAATTTAAAAATATATCAATTCTGGAAAAGAAGAAGTGACATCAGAAGACCAAACATCTTTGGATATTTTATATAAGACAAAAGCAAATGGAATTAGTTGGTGATGAAAGAACAGGAAAACCACAGTGCAAGATACTGGAGACTTACAAACTCAGATTCAGTCAATACAAGAATCAAAGAATCACATTCTTAACACATGGCTTCCCAGTTTCTGTTTATTGCATAAATAAAGGGGCTGTGAACACAGGCTTGAAGAAAAGAGCAGAATTAGAGCTATCACCAGAACTCTACAAATGCACAGAAGACAGAAGGAGAGAAAAAAGGAAATGGGGGAGGATAGAGAAAGGCACTTCTGCCTAGAAGTGAAATTGACTAAAGCTTTTCACTGCTAGTGTGGAGCCTTCCTTACTTTGCCCAGTATAGGGCACCAACTTCCTCTCTGGCCCTCTGTATAGGGAAGCCTCTTCCCCACCCGCACACCCTGTTCGAGCACCACAGAAACTGCAGGCACCCCTCCCATAAAGGGAAATGCATTAGGGGAAAGAGGTCCATACTATTTACAGAGTTGTGCTTTCAAAAGTAGCCCTTTATTTATTCTATGAAGGCCAATGAAAGATAACCATATTTGTGAGAAAATCTTTGTAGACAATTGAAGTCTTAACCAATAGAGGGCTTTTTTGGAAGGGCTTTAGCTGGCTCACAGAATCAATGGAAGGTCTAGGGAACCAGGCTGTAAAAATGGGCAAGAGCCTTTACATGCTGTGCATCATAAACAGTCAGTGCAGGATGCTGTTACCAATCCCACCTCCAGTAAATATGTACCATCATGCCACCAGACTCAAGTCCATTGCCATTGCTGCAAATTATCACACACAAAAAGACAGATCAGAAAGGAGAATTTCCTACTCCCACCCATAATCCTCTCTTGAAGGAGGTAAGCCCATTTCTTCCTCCTGTTTTGAAACCTCCTTAAGGTTCAAAGAATGTTTTAAGGCAAGAAGCCTGAAAACTAAACAATGATCACAATTAAAACCAAAGCTCATAGAGCATATAGAACAATTAAACTCAGGGGGAAAAAATTAATGAGTAAGGAAACAGTAGAGACCCTTTAAATTTTTCTAATTAATGCATTTATAGAGATTTGATAGAATTTTTCATCTAGAATGCAAGCAAGAAAATACTACTATGAATAAGAAAAAAGTACAGAATGATTACCTGAAGGAAGATTTGAGAAGAAATAATACCTGATATTTAAAAAAATGCTCTCTGAACTGATAAATTTAATATACCAACTAAATAGTAAACTGAACATTACATTATAGCCAAGTTTGTGGTGAGAAAAACAAAAGAAATTTCTTAGAATTTATGGTACAAATAAAAAGTTATTGAAAATTAAAGAAAAGATTCTTTGAGAACAGACACAGGGTTAGAAAAGACATCTATGAGATATTCCAGAAGGAGACCTTTACAGAGACTATAGAGAAAAGAAAATGATAAATAAAATAAAAAATATTTTAAAAATAAAAGAACAATTCCAAGTGTGTATGCAGCATGCAAAAAATACATAATCTTTGGATTGAAGAGATCATCAAGGATGTTATAAGATTATTTATCAAACTGTATTTCATCAATTCCTGATAAAATCAGAAGACTAGGAAAAAAGAGAAATTTATAGGAG
>NW_012101709.1:76666-81730 GCF_000951045.1 Mandrillus leucophaeus
AACTCAGATTCAGTCAATACAAGAATCAAAGAATCACATTCTTAACACATGGCTTCCCAGTTTCTGTTTATTGCATAAATAAAGGGGCTGTGAACACAGGCTTGAAGAAAAGAGCAGAATTAGAGCTATCACCAGAACTCTACAAATGCACAGAAGACAGAAGGAGAGAAAAAAGGAAATGGGGGAGGATAGAGAAAGGCACTTCTGCCTAGAAGTGAAATTGACTAAAGCTTTTCACTGCTAGTGTGGAGCCTTCCTTACTTTGCCCAGTATAGGGCACCAACTTCCTCTCTGCCCCTCTGTATAGGGAAGCCTCTTCCCCACCCGCACACCCTGTTCGAGCACCACAGAAACTGCAGGCACCCCTCCCATAAAGGGAAATGCATTAGGGGAAAGAGGTCCATACTATTTACAGAGTTGTGCTTTCAAAAGTAGCCCTTCATTTATTCTATGAAGGCCAATGAAAGATAACCATATTTGTGAGAAAATCTTTGTAGACAATTGAAGTCTTAACCAATAGAGGGCTTTTTTGGAAGGGCTTTAGCTGGCTCACAGAATCAATGGAAGGTCTAGGGAACCAGGCTGTAAAAATGGGCAAGAGCCTTTACATGCTGTGCATCATAAACAGTCAGTGCAGGATGCTGTTACCAATCCCACCTCCAGTAAATATGTACCATCATGCCACCAGACTCAAGTCCATTGCCATTGCTGCAAATTATCACACACAAAAAGACAGATCAGAAAGGAGAATTTCCTACTCCCACCCATAATCCTCTCTTGAAGGAGGTAAGCCCATTTCTTCCTCCTGTTTTGAAACCTCCTTAAGGTTCAAAGAATGTTTTAAGGCAAGAAGCCTGAAAACTAAACAATGATCACAATTAAAACCAAAGCTCATAGAGCATATAGAACAATTAAACTCAGGGGGAAAAAATTAATGAGTAAGGAAACAGTAGAGACCCTTTAAATTTTTCTAATTAATGCATTTATAGAGATTTGATAGAATTTTTCATCTAGAATGCAAGCAAGAAAATACTACTATGAATAAGAAAAAAGTACAGAATGATTACCTGAAGGAAGATTTGAGAAGAAATAATACCTGATATTTAAAAAAATGCTCTCTGAACTGATAAATTTAATATACCAACTAAATAGTAAACTGAACATTACATTATAGCCAAGTTTGTGGTGAGAAAAACAAAAGAAATTTCTTAGAATTTATGGTACAAATAAAAAGTTATTGAAAATTAAAGAAAAGATTCTTTGAGAACAGACACAGGGTTAGAAAAGACATCTATGAGATATTCCAGAAGGAGACCTTTACAGAGACTATAGAGAAAAGAAAATGATAAATAAAATAAAAAATATTTTAAAAATAAAAGAACAATTCCAAGTGTGTATGCAGCATGCAAGAAATACATAATCTTTGGATTGAAGAGATCATCAAGGATGTTATAAGATTATTTATCAAACTGTATTTCATCAATTCCTGATAAAATCAGAAGACTAGGAAAAAAGAGAAATTTATAGGAGTATCCTAAAAACGTAAATAGTTAACCCAGAAAAGAAGAGAATCAGAGTATTAGTGTTTCCACAAGCAACATTAGAAGACATAAAAAACAATGAAAAAAGTTCTTCAAAATTTTGAATCCAGACTTTTATCAATTAAGTTTAAAGGTATTTGATCCATCTTGAGTTGATTTATGTGTATGTGTGTATGTGTGATAAAGAAAATGTAGCATATACTACATCATCTGTTGATGGACAATTAGGTTGAGCCTATATCTTTACTATTGTACTTTAATTTATTTTTATACATTAAATATTGTTATCAATTTATAAAGAATGAAAAGATAATATTGATTCTTCCCGTGAAAAAAAAATGGATGTTTTTCCATTTGTTTAAAACCTTTTTATGTTTCACAGAAAACTTTGGTTTTTTTAACTTTTATTTTAGGTTCAGAGGTGCATGTACAGGTTTGTCATGTAAGTAAACTGCACGCTCACAGGAGTTTGGTGTACGATTATTTTATCACCTAGGTGATAAGCATAGTATCCGATAGGTAGTTTTTTGATTCTGTCCCTCCTCCTACTCTCCATCCTCAAGTAGGCCACAGTGGCTAGTTTTTCCCTCTTTGTGTCCATGTGTTCTTGTTGTTTAGCTCCCATTTATAAATGAGAATATACTGTATTTGATTTTCTGTTTCTGTGTTAATTTTCTTAGGATAATGGCCTTCAGCCCTACCCATGTTGCTGCAAAGGGTATGATCTCATTCTTTTGGACGGCTGCATTGTATTCCATGATGATAGGTACCACATTTTCTTTATCAGTCTACTGTTCAGTCTACTGTTGATGGACATTTAGGTTGATTCTACATCTTTAGTATTTTGAATAGTGCTGTGATAAATATATGTGTGCATGTGTCTTTATGATAGAATTATTATATTCCTTTGGGTATCTACTGAGTAATGGGGTTGCTGGGTTGAATGGTAGTTCCATTTTAAGTTCATCGAGGAATCACCAGATTGCTTTTCACAGTGGCTGAACTAACTTACATTTTCATTATTTTCACATTTTCTTTCTCTTGGTTGATTGCTCTAGCAGGAACAAGAAGTGGCCTTTGAGCTGGACCTTCAAGCATATTTTGGAAGTCTCTGGATGAATAAAAAGATTTTATTTATCTCTTTATTCATTCTGAGATTGAGCAGAATACTTAACAGTCTCTATTAATCAAGTTATCTATTATAATTTAACTAATGACTTTCTGTACTCTTATTTTTTAAAAAGATGTTTATTAGCTTTCATTTTCATGTTTACCTAAAGCTTCAATTTTCATCTATATTAACAAGTGAAGTGTAGCTCTAATGTAGGAAATATTTACCTAGTAGGAAATAATAAGGCCTTGAAATCAAACGGACTGGATTAAATCTCACTCTGCCACTCTCTAGCTTTGCAATTTGGGTAACCCATTTAATCTTTCTAAGACTGTTTCCTCAGGTATGAAATAGAGTTGATATCTTTACCTGATGGGGTTGTTGTGATTACTTGAGACATCATCTGTAAAGTTCTTTTTAGCACAGTCCTTGGAACATGATATGTATTTGATAAGTAATTATTACTATTAATATTAGACATATCGAGGTGCTTATGCTCATAATGAATGATTATCTAGGTTCTTACTTTAAGAGAGATATAGAAATTTTATAAACAGAGTAGGAGATATGTAATCATGAAAATTTAGAAAATAGGAATTTTGAAGCATGGAGGCTATTTAAAATCCCATTTACTCGATAAGAAAAATTAGAACTATTATTGCAACAAAAAGCTCATTCCACAAGAAATAAATCCCTTCACTGAAATATTCATTGTACACTAATAAGAGTGATGATATCTTCTTTTTTTAAGAATCAGACTGTTATTTATCTATTTTGATTACAGAAGACAAGTCTTTCCAGAAGTAAAGACAGGATAAATGACCTCATATATTTTTCTAATTCTGTGTTTCTACAACTATAAAAAAAGCACTGCTGACACAGTCAGTAGTAACTCTAAATTCATGAATCTTTTAAATATAGGTAAGTTTTTAGGCAATGATATAGACATGGTAGAAAGCCTTAGGCTTTATGTACTCAAGAGAAAATTGTGTCCCATGAATTTTTAATAAACTAAACAGTGCTATTTCCATGAAAAAAATAAGGCGTGCTAAATAAGAGTGACAGGAATTCCAAGGGGAAGGGCTGAAAAAAGAAAGAATTTGGCACTTTCATTTTTCAATGGACTGAAGGAAAAAATGTAGGAATTTATAGTAAGAGTAGCAGATTGTATTATATCAAAACTGGGGAAGCTTTTGATTTGGGTATTTTGCATAAATTTACATCATAATTTGAAAGTCCTAACTGCAGATATTTAAAGGGATCTTAATATAATTTTTGCTGTTGTATTTAATTCGAATATTCAGGTACGATACACAAAATAAAGACAATATTTTGTCACATATCAGACATGTTAGATTGTCTGGGTCTTAGTTTCTCCAACTCCAAGATGAAATGGTTGACATAAAGAATCCTTAAGTCCTTTGGGAGGCCGAGGTGGGCGGATCACTAGGTCAGGAGATTGAGACCATCCTGGCTAACACGGTGAAACCGCATCTCTATTAAAAATACAAAAAATTAGCCGGGCGTGGTGGCGGGCGTCTGTAGTCCCAGCTACTTCAGAGGCTGAGGCAGGAGAATGGCGTGAACCCAGGAGGTGGAGCTTGCAGAGAGCCGAGATCACGCCACTGCATTCCACCCTGGGAGACAGAGCCAGACTCCCTCACAAAAAAAAAAAAAAAAGAAAAAGAAAAAGAAAAAAGAATCCTTAAGTCTTTTGAAGAGGAAAATTTTATGGGTCTAGGAACCTCTAATAGTGTTTTAAAGAAATAGAATTGCCAATGAAACTTTATTATGAAGAATAACCAGTATATATTCTCACGTCATGCTAATGCAAAAGACATTCTTGAGACATTCTGAATTCTAGTACTGTGAAGGAAAGTGAGAACTCATCCACGGAAATCGGAAGTACTTGGATTTCAGTAGAGCCAGCCAGTTCTGTGTATCTCTTCCCAACTCTATGTTTGATACTCCATGTTTAACAACATAAAATAATAGTGTTCTCTCTTCTTTCTTAAGTTCTTTAAAATATATATGACTATTGATAGAAAAATTATACCATTATACTGTGAGATTTGCAACCTATATTGTTAATACATTGTTAAAGTTATGCTCAGTACATAACTTTACACAATGTAAAGCATGTAAAGCATGCTGGAGAGGGTCTAAGTCAAATTATATAGTATTCCTGGGTTGAATGGTAGTTCTAACTTCTTTGGAAAATCTCCAAACTGCTTTCCACAGTGGTTGAACTAATTTACATTCCCACCAGCAGTGTATAAGCATTCCCTTTTCTCTGCAGCCTCACCGACATCTGTTATTTTCTTTTTTAAAAAATTATTATTATTATTATTATACTTTAAGTTCTAGGGTACATGTGCATAACGTGCAGGTTTGTTACATATGTATACTTGT
>NW_012101709.1:81780-108038 GCF_000951045.1 Mandrillus leucophaeus
TGGGACCCTCCCGGCCAGGTGTGGGATATAATCTCCTGGTGTGCCTGTTTGCTTAAAGCGCAGTATTGGGGTGGGAGTTACCCGATTTTCCAGGTGTTGTGTGTCTCAGTTCCCCTGGCTAGGAAAAGGGATTCCCTTCCCCCTTGTGCTTCCCAGGTGAGGCGATGCCTCGCCTTGCTTCAGCTCTTGCTGGTCGGGCTGCAGCAGCTGACCAGCACCGATTGTCTGGCACTCCCTAGTGAGATGAACCCAGTACCTCAGTTGAAAATGCAGAAATCACTGGTCTTCTGTGTCGCTCGCGCTGGGAGTTGGAGACTGGAGCTGTTCCTATTTGGCCATCTTGCTCCGCCCTGACATCTGTTATTTTCTAACTTTCAAATAATAGCTATTCTTAATGGTGTGAGATAGTAACTCGTTGTAGTTTTCATTTGCATTTCTCCAACAATTGGTGATGTTAAGCATTTTTTCATATGCTTGCCGGCCGTGTGCGTATTTTCTTTTGAGAAGTGTCTGTTCATGCCCTTTGTCCATTTTTAATAGTTTTTTTTCTCGTTAAATTGTTTAAATATCTTAAAAGATTCAGAATATTAAACCTTTGTCAAATGCATGGTTTGGAAATATTTTCTCCCATTCCTAGGCTCTGTTCACTCTTTTTATAGTTTCTTTTGCTATGCAGAAGCTCTTTAGTTTAATTCGGTCCCCTACTCTCATATTTTTGTTTTTGTTGCAATTGTTTTTGGATATTTTATTATGAAATCTTTGCAAAAATCTATATCCAGAATGGTATTTTTTAGGTTCTTGTTTAGGGTTTCTATAGTTTTAGGTCATACATTTAAGTCTTTAATCCATTTTGAGTTAATTTTTGTATATAGTGAAATGAAGGTGTCCAGTTTCAGTCTTTGGCATATGACTAGCCACTTATTCAAGCCCCATTTATTGACTAAGGTAGACCTTTTCCCATTGATTGTTATGGTTGACTTAGTCAGAGATTACATAGTTATAGGTGTGTGGCTTTATTTCTGGGTTGTCTAACCTGTTACATTCATCTATGTGTCTGTTTTTGTACCGTTACTATGATGTTTTGGTTACTGTAGACTTATATTGTAGTATAGTTTGGAGTCAGGTAATGTAATGCCTCCACCTTTGTTCTTTTTGCTTACTTAGAATTGCTTTGGCTGTTTGGGATTTTCTTTTTGGCCCACATATATTTTAAAATAGTTTTTTCCTATTTCTATGAAGGATTACATTGTTGATTTGGAAGGAATAGCATGAATCTGTAAATTGGTTTGGGCAGTATGGCCGTTTTCACAATATTGGTTATTTCTATCCATGAGCACAGAATGTTTTCCCATTTGTTTGCATTGTCTCTGATTTCTTTCAGCAGTGTTTTGTAATTTTAATGGTAGAGATCTTTCACCTCCCTGGTTAGCTTTATTCCTAGGTATTTTATTCTTACTGTGGCTATTGTAAATGGGATTGCATTACTGATTTACCTCTCAGCTTGGATGTTATTGGTGTATGAAAATATTACTGATTTTTGTACATTGATGTTGTATTCTAAAACTTTACTGAAGTTGTTTATCAGTTCTAGGAGTGTTTGGGCAGAAAGTATGGCGTTATCTAGGTATAGAATTATATAATTGTGAACAGTGACAGTTTGACTTCCTCTTTGCCAATTTGGATGCCCTTGATTTTCTTCTCTTGCCTGATTGCTCTGGCTAGGATTTCCAAGTACTATGTTGAATAGGAGTGGTGATAGTGAGCATCCTTGTCTTGTTTTAGTTCTCAAGGGACATGTTTCCAGCTTTTGTCCATTCAGCATGGTGTCAGCTGTGGGTTTGTCATAGATGGCTCTCTTTATTTTGAGGTATATTCCTTTGATGCCTAGATTGTTGAGGGTTTTTAATATGAAGGGATGTTGAATTTTATCAAAAGCGTTTTCCGCATTTATTGAAATTATCATGTAGTTTTAGCTATTATTTCATTTTTATGTGCTGAATCACATTTGTTGATTTGCATATGTTGAACCAACCTTGGCATCCCAGGAATAAAGCCTGCTTGATTGTGATAGATTAGCCTTTTATGTGTTGCTCAATTTAATTTGCTAGTATTTTGTTGAGTATTTTTGCATCTGTGTTCATCAGGGAAGTTTATTTTCCTGTTGTGTCTCTGACAGGTTTTGGTGTAAGAATGATGCTGGCCTCATAGAATGAGTTAGGGAGGAGTTCCTCCTTCTCAATTTTTGGAATAATTTCAGTAGCATTGGTACCAGCTCTTCCTTGTACATCTGGTAGAATTTGACTGTGAACTTGTATGGTCTAGAACTTTTTCTGGTTCATAGGGTTTTTTTTTTTTTTTTTTTAATTACTGATTTAATTTCAGAACACATTATTGGTCTGTTCAGGATTTCAGATTTTTATGGTTCAATCTTAGGAGGTTTTATGTTTCCAGGAATTTATCCCTTTCTTCTAGGTTTTCTAGTTTGTGTGCATAGAGATGATTGAAATAGGGTTTTTTTGTGTGTTATGTAGGGTTATGGTAATGTTTGCTGCCCCAAGGATTTGTCTAATGCTATCAGTGGGGTGTTGAAGTCTCCCAGTATTATTGTGTGGGTAACTAAGTCTCTTCATAAGTCTCTAAGACTTGTTTTATAAATCTTGTTGTGTGTGTATATATATATATATAAATATGACATATATATACACACACACACAAATATGTATATATTTAGGATAGTTAAGTCTTCTTGTTGAATTGAACTCTTTGTCGTTATGTAATGCCCTTCTTTTCCTTTTTGATTGATTGTTGTGTGTTTAAAGTTTATTTTGTCTGAAATAAGAGCAACTTCTACTCTTCTTTGTTTTTCATCTTGAGTGATCTTTCTCCATACTTTTACTTTGAGCCTGTGTGTGTCACTGCACGTGAAATGGGTCTCCTGAAGATGGCATATAGTTGGGTCTCACTTCTTTATCCAACTTGTCATTCTGTGCCTTTTAAGTGGGGCGTCTGTATAATTTATGTTCAAGGCTAATATTGATATGTGAGGATCTGAGCCTGGTATCTTGTTGTTATCTGGTTGTTATGTAGATTTGAGTGCATGGTTGCTTTATAGTGTCAGTAGACTACGTACTTAAGTGTTTTTGTACTGGCAGATAATGGCCTTTTTGTTTCCACATTTATCATTCCCTTAAGGACATCTTATAAGGCAGGTCTGGCAATAAATTCCCTTAGCATTTTCTTGTCTGAAAATTATTTTATTTCTTCTTCACTTATGAAGCTTAGTTTTGCTGGATACAAAATTCTTGGTTGAAATTTCTTTTAAGAATGCCAAAGATAAGCCCCTCATCTCTTCTGGCTTGTAAGATTTCTGTTGAAAAGTCTAGTGTTAGCCTGATGGGGTTCCCTTTGTATATGACCTGCCCCTTCTCTTCAGTTGCCTTTAGCATTTTTTCTTTCACACTGACCTTGGAGAACCTGAAGACTATATGTCTTGGGGATGGTCCTCTTGTAGTATAGTATCTCACTGGGGTTCTCTGAATTTCTTGAATCTGGATGTAGACCTTTCTAGCAAGGTTAGGGAAATTTTCATAGATGATATCCTCAAATACATTTTCCAAGTTGTTTGCTCTCTTTCCCTAATTTTCTGGAATGCCATTGAATTGCAGGTTTGGTATCTTTATATAATCCCACATTTCTTGGAGGTTTTGTCTTTTTTTTTTTTTTTTGAGATGGAGTCTCACTCTGTCACCCAGGCTGGAGTGCAGTGGTGCAATCTTGGCTCACTGCAAGCTCTGCCTCCTGGGTTCACGCCATTCTCCTGCCTCAGCCTCCCGAGTAGCTGGGACTACAGGCACCCGCCACCACGTCTGGCTAATTTTTTGTATTTTTAGTAGAAATGGGTTTCACCATGTTAGCCAGGATGGTCTTGATCTCCTGACCTCATGATCTGCCCGCCTCAGCCTCCCAAAGTGCTGGGATTACAGGCATGAGCCACCACGCCTGGCCTTGGTTTTGTATATTTTTTGATCCTTTTTTTCTTTTATTTTGTGTGACTAAATTTATTTGCAGAACTTGTTATTCAAGCTCTGATATTCTTTCCTCAGCTTGGTTTACTCTGTTGTTAAAACTTCTGGTTGTGTACTATTATGATTTTTTTTTTTTTTTTAGACAGAGTCTCACTGTTGTCACCCAAGCTGGAATGCAATGGTGTGATCTTGGCTCACTGCAACCTCCACATCTCAGATACAAGCAGTTCTCCTGCCTCAGCCTTCCAAGAAGCTGGGATTACAGGTGCCCACCACCATGCCAATCTAATTTTTGTATTTTTAGTAGAGACAGGGTTTTACCATGTTGGCCAGGCTGGTAATGAACTCCAGACCTCAGGTGATCTGCCCGCCTCGACCTCCCAAAGTGCTGGGATTACAGGCATGCCCAGCCAATATTATGTAATTCTTGTAGTGAGTTTTTCAGCTCTAGATCTGTTAGATTCTTTCTAAAAATGGCTGTTTTGTTTTTCAGCTCTCATATAGTTCTGTTGGATTCCTTAGATTCCTTGGATTGAGTTTCTACTTTCTCTTGAATCTTGGTGATCTTTGTTGCTATAAAGACCCTGAATTCTATGTCTATTATTTCAGTCATTTTGGTTTGTTTAAGAACCATTGCTGGGGAGCTGATTCAGTCTGGTTAAGAACCATTGCTGGGAGCTAACAGAGTCATTTGGAGGTAAGAAGATACCCTGACTTTTACAGTTGCCAAAGTTCTTGCACTGGTTCTTTTTCATTTGTGTTGGCTGATGTTCCTTTAGTATTTGAAGTTGCTGTTCTTTTTGGGTGGGCCTTCTTGTTTTTATATTCTCTGATTCCCTTGAGGGTTTGACTATGGTTAAGTCGGGTTTAGTTGATTGGTTTCTTTTCTAGATGCTTTTGGGGGCCAAGGCTTAGCTCAACACTCCTGGGCTGCATGCTGTGTTTCTGGGGTCTGGGAATAGGTATGCAGTTTTGTTCTCTGGCTCCTTGAGGTTAAATACCTGCTGTACTGGAGGGGCTGAGGTGTCCCAGTCCACTGGCAACAACACTTCAATGGGGACTGCCAGCAAAAGTGCTGGTGGGGCGGCAGTCCACCCTTTTGTGTGTGTGTGCTGGCCATGTGGTGCTGTGTCAGTGCAAATGTGTGTACTGGCAGGTTGGCAGGGGTCATTGCATGTGTGTGCACTTGTGGTGGGTCCATGTGCTGCTGCATGCTGGTGGGGTGGTGCTGGGTCCCTGCACATATACATGCTAGCAGGGCAGCAGGGGCTCCATGTGTGCATGTATGCTGGCACAGTGGTAGAGGGGCTGCAAGCAAGTGCACATCAGTTGGGGAGGCTGCCGGCAGGTACATGCCAGTAGAGGTCTTTCTGCAAAAGTGCTCCAATGGTTAGGCAAGGTCTGCTGGCAAAAGATATGACAATGGCCACTAGCAAGCTGAGGCTGTGCTACAAAAGAGCGTGGCCAGGCAGTGACCCTGGAAGAGGCTAGCAGACAGGACGCACTCAGATCTGACTGGCCCCATCCTACAGGCAAGACTACCCTGCTCTGTCCAGGTCTGGCAGCAAACAAAGGCTAAAGCTGACTAGAGGTGTATGGTGAGCTTTGTGGAATAGGCATCCGTGGATGTACCCTATTGCTGCTGTTCCCATGCCAAACCATCTGGGCTCCACACAGGCTGGAGTTCTATCTCTACTAACTCTCTGGAAAGTTCTCTCTGCCAGCTCAGATGTCCCTGGGGCTCGTGAAGTATCCCACAGCTACTGTCCCAGATGTCTGTGGTAGAAGTAGGCCACTTAATGCCTATATTACTCACCAGTTTTCTAGGAGCTGCTCAAGGCCAGGAGCAGTTTTGGCACATGGATACCCCACGCAGGGTTCCCAGTATCCTCCTCTTTCAGCCTGGGGTCTACATCCTCCTGTCTGCTCTCAATGCCTTCTCTCCAAAGATCTGTTCAGAGTATCCTCCTTTCTTCATTGTGTATTTTTGGAACCTTTGTAAAAGATCAGTTGACTGCAGTAGACACTTGAAGAACATGGGTTTGAACTGCCCAGGGTCCACTTACATGCAAATTTTCTTCCACCTCTGCTGTCCCTGAGACAGTAAGACCAACCCTGCTCTTTCTTCTCTTCCTCCTCAGCCTACTCAACATGAAGATGATGAAGATGATAATGATGAAGATCTTTATGATGATCCACTTCCACTTACTAAATACTAAATATATACGCTATTTCTTATGATTTTCTTAATGATATTTTCTTTTCTGTAGCTTACTGTATGGAAAGAATGCAGCATATAATATAATACATATAACACAAGAAATATGTAATAATTGGCTGTTTATATTATTTGTAGGGCCAACAGTAGGCTATTCGTAGTTTTTGGGGAGTCAGAAGTTATACACAGAGTTTTTGGGGAGTCAGAAGTTATATGTTTTCACTGTGTGGGAAGTTGTCACCCCTAACCACCATACTCTTGAAGGGTCAACTGTATATATGTGTAGATTTATTTCAGAATTCTTTTCTGTTCCATTTGTCTAAACATCTACCAGTATGCCATACCATACTGTTTTAATTACTGTTGCTTTGTAATATATATTAAAATCAGGAAGTGTGATATCTTCAGCTGTTTTTTCAAGATTGTGTTGGCTATTCAGGAACTTTTGTGGTTCCATGTAACTTTTAGAATTTTTTTTCTATATCTGGGAGAAATACTATTGGGATTGTGAGAAAAATTACATTATGTCTATAGATTGCTTTGGGTTGTATGGAGATTTTAACAATATTAAGTTTTATAATTTATGAATACAGGATAGCTTTCCATTTGTTTGTGTTTTCTATCAGTTTTTTTAATCAAAGCAAAAATAAACAAGTGAGACTTTGTTAAACTAAGCAGCTTTTATACAGCAAAAGAACCAACGAGTAGAGTAAATATGGCAATCTAAAGAATGGAAAAGAAATACTTGCAGAACATATTTCTGTTAAGACATTCAAGGCTGGGTGTGGTGGCTCATGTCTGCAACCCCAACACTTTGGTGGGACAGAGGCAGGAGAATCACTTGAACTCAGGAGTTTGAGGCCAGCCTGAGCAACATAGTGAGGCCCTGTCTCTACAAAAAATACAAAAATTAGCTGGGTGTAGTGGCCTGAGGTCTCAGCTTGGGAGGCTAAGGTGGGAAGATCACCTGAGTCCAAGAGAGCAAAGTTGCTGTGAGCCACGATTACACCACTGCACTCCAGCCTGGGTGACAGAGTGAGATCTCGTCTTAAGAAAAAGCAAAAAAATAAAAAAGACAATCCAATGGCCAACAGGCAGCACCTGCTTGCAGGGCAGCCTCATATGGTGCCCTTGGGGACTGCATTGTAGCTCCTGTGCTGGCAGACAATGCCTGACCAGTAGGAGCTCCAGTGGGGTGGCCCTTATGGCCACATGCCAGCCAGCCTGCTCTTTCTCCACACTGCAGCTTCCCCTAGGCTCATGGCAACCCCCACATTGTGTTGCTGGTGTGTGTGTGCATGGGCAGGCCTTTCTTTTCCTTGCCTTGCATGCATGTGTGTGTGCACCCTGCCCTGCTGCTGCTGTGGTAAGAGTACATTCCACACACCCCTACCACTGGACTGCCATTGTAATCAAAGCCTTGGCAGGCACAGAACAGGTCAACCCTGCAGCCTCCCACACCCTGCCCTTATACCAACACTGACATGGGAGTAAAATTAGGCACAGAGGACAGTGGACTTTCCACCTCCCTAAGTGACCACCCCTGCTTTCAGTGCACAGAGAATGCACACAGACCTGTGCCCAAGTGCAGACTGCTCACGAGCTGTGCTGCCTCTGCCATCATGATGAATGTCCACATAGAGGCAGGCATTCCGGCACCTACTAGCATCCTGTTGCAGCCAAAGAGGGTTCACCTATGGAGGGCTCACCAAAGAGGGTTCTGTGCTGCCACAGACACTGCAGCTGACATGTGCAAAAAGGACAGTCCCATTGACACTGCACTGTGAAATGCATTGACTGACACTACCCATCAGAGTGTAGTGACCAGTGGTGTGGGAGCACCTTGCCCACCTCCAGTGCAGTGGATTCCTGATCTCAAGGAGCCAGAGAACAAAGTCAGGGCCTGATGTAAGTCCCCCCGAGTTAAGAGTACACAGTCCAGGATTTGGGAGCTGAGCATCGCCCCCTACAATCTTCCAGAAAGGAAGCCAGTTGGCTGATTCCACCTTATACCACAGTCAAACTTTCAAGGTCATCAAATAGGATAAAAGAAAAAAAAACACCCAAAGGTCAGCAACTTCAAAGATTGAAGAAACATCAGCCCACAAAGATGAGAAAGAACCAATTCAAGTACTTTGACAACTTAAAAAACCAAAGTGCCTTCTTCCTTCCAAAGTTCCATACCACCTCTACAGCATGGGATCTGAACTGGGCTGAAATGGTTGAAATGACAGAAACAGAATTCAGAATACAGATAGGACTGAAGATCATTGAGATGCAGGAATATGTTGAAAACCAATACAAGGAAGCTAAGAATCACAATAAAATGATACAGGAGCTGATAGGCAAATAACCAGTATAGAAAAGAATGTAACTGACCGACAGAGTTGAAAAGTACATTATAAGAATTTCATAATGGATTCAAAGAATTAATAGTAGAATAGAAAAAATTGAGGAAATAATCTCTGAGCTTGAAGACTGGCTTTCTGAAATAAGATAGTCAAGAATAGAGAAAAAAGCATGAAAATGAATGAACAAAACCTCCAAGAAATATGGGATGATGTAGAGAGACTGAATCTACAACTCATTGGTGTCCCCAAAAGAGATGGGGAGAGGGTAAGCACTTTGAAAAAGTATATTACGCATAAGAACTTTCCCAATCAAGCTACGGAGGCCAACATCCAAATTCAGGAAATGCAGAGAATCCCAGTAAGATACAGCACAAGAAGATCACCCCCAAGATGCATAATCATCAGCCTCTCCAAGGTCAAAATGAAAGAAAAAAATGTTAAAGGCAGCTAGAGAGAACAGTCAGTTAACCTACCAAGGGAAACCCATAAGTCTAACAGTGGACCTTTCAGCAGAAACCCTATAAGCCAGAAGAGATTGGGGGCCAGTATTCAACATTCTTAAAGAAAAGGAATTCCAACCCCAGATTTCATATCCAGCCAAACTAAGCTTCATAAGTGAAGGAGAAATAAGATCCTTTTCAGACAAGATAATGCTGAGGAAATTTGTTACCACTAGACCTGCCTTACAGGAGCTCCTGAAGGAAACACTAACTATGGAAAGGTAAGACCATTACCAGGCACTACAAAAACACATCTAAGAACATGGACCAGTGACACTATAAAGAAATCACACAAACAAGTCTGCATAATAACCAGATAGCATCATAACAGGATCAAATCCATACATGTCAATACTAACCTTGAATGTAAACGGGCTAAATGCCCCAATTAAAAGGCACAAAGTGTTAAGATGAATAAAGAACCAAGACCCAGTGGTATGCTGAATTCAAGAGACCCATCTCACATGCAATGACATGCATAGGCTCAAAATAAAGAGATGGAAAAAAATTTACCAAACAAATGGAAAACAGAAAAAAGCAGGGATTGCAATCCTAATTTCAGACAAAAGAGACTTTAAACCAACAAAGATGAAAAAAGACAAAGAAGGGCATTATATAATGGTAAAGGGTTCAATGCAGCAAGAAGGCTTAACTATTCTAAATATATATGCACTAAACACAGGAGGAGCCAGATCCATAAAGCAAGTTCGTACAGACCTTTGAAGAGATTTAGACTTCCACACAACAATAATGGGAGGCTGTAACACTCAACTGACAGTATTAGACAGATCATCAAGGCAGAAAATTAACAAAGATAGTCAGGACCTGAACTCATCACTGGATGGACCTAATCGACATCCACAGAACTCTCCGCCCAAAAGTAACAGAATATACATTCTTCTTACCACTACATGAGACATACTCTAAAATTAACCACATAATCAGACAGAAAACACTCCTCAGCAAATGCAAAAGAACTGAAATCATAATAACAACTCTCTTAAAAGGCAGTACAATCAAATTAGAAATTAAGGCTAAGATATTTACGCAAAATCATACAGTTACATGGAAACTGGATAACCTGCTCCTAAATGACTTTTGAATTAAGAATGGAATTAAGACAGAAATCAAGAAGTTCTTTGAAACTAATGGGATCAAAGATACAACATAACAGAATTTCTGGGACACAGCTAAGGCAGTGTTAAGAGGGAAAGTTATAGCACTGAATGCCTACATCAAAAAGAGAGATTTCAATTTAGCAACCTAACATCACAGCCAACCCCAAAGGTAGCAGAAGACAAGAAATAACCAAAATCAGAGCTGAACTGAAGGAGACTGAGACACACAAAAAAACTATTCAAAAGATCAGTGAATATAAGAATTGGGTTTTCAAAAAGTGAGTAAAATAGATAGACTTCTAGACAGACTACTAAAGATGAAAAGGTCCAATTTAACAAAATCAGAAATGATAAAGTGGATATTATCACTGACCCCACAGAGGTGCAAACATCCAACGGAGAATATTATGAACACCCCTGTGCACAAATACTAGAAAGTCTAGAAGAAATGAATAAATTCTTGGACATATACACCCTTCCAAGACTGAACCAGAAAGAAATAGAATCCCTTCACAGACCAGTAATGACCTCCAAAATTGAATCAGTAATAAATAGCCTACCAACCAAAAAAGCCCAGGACCAGACAGATTCACAACCAAATTCTTCCATTTGCACAAAGAGGAGCTGATACAATTTATACTGAAACTATTCCAAAAAAATTAGGAGCGATTCTTCCCTATCTCATGCTATGAGGCCAGCATCCTTCTGTACAAAAATCTGTCAGAGGCACAACAAAAAAAGAAAACTTCAGGCCAGTATCCTTGGTGAATATTGATGCAAAAATCTCCAACAAAGTATTGGCAAACTGAATTCAGCAGCACATTAGAAATCTTGTTCATCACAATCAAGTAGGCTTTGTTCCTGGGGTGTAAGGTTAGTTCAACATATGCAAATCAATAAATGTGATTCATCACATAAACAGAACTAAAGACAAATACCACTCGATTATCTCAATACATTCAGGAAAGGCTTTTGATAAAATTCAATACCCTTTCAAGTTAAAAATTCCCAATAAGCTCGGTATTGAAGGGACATACCTCAAAATAATAAAAGTCATCTGTGACAAACCCATGGCCAACATCATACTAAATGGGCAAAACCTGGAAACATTCCCCTTGAAAACCAGCACAAAACAAGTATGTCTTCTCTCACCACTTCTATTCAACATAGTATTGGAAGTCCTGGCCAGGGCAATCAGGCAAAAGAATGAAATAAAGGGCATCCAAATAGGAAGAGAGAAAGTCACACGATCCTGTTTGCAGATGACATAATCCTTTATCTAGAAAACCCCATAGTCTTGGCCCAAAAGCTCCTTAAGCTGATAAATAGCTTCATCAGTCTCAGGATAGAGAATCAATGTATGGGCCAGGTGCGGTGGCTCACGCCTAGAATCTCAGCACTTTGGGAGGCCGAGGTGGGCGGATCACAAGGTCAGAAGATCAAGACCATCATGGCTAACATGGTGAAACCCCATCTCTACTAAAAATACAAAAAATTAGCCAGGCGTGGTGGCAGGCGCCTGTAGTCCCAACTACTCAGGAGGCTGAGACAGGAGAATGACATGAACCCGGGAGGCAGAGCTTACAGTGAGCCAAGATTGCACCACTGCACTCCAGCCTGGGTGACAGAGTGAGACTCCGTCCCAAAAGAAAAAAAAAGAGAAAATCAATGTATGTACAAGATTTGAAATCCACGTAAGTGTCTATCAACAAATGAAAGGATTAATAAAATGTGCTACATATACAGAAATAAATATTATTTAGAGTTAAAAAGAATGAAATTCTGTCACTTGCAACAACATGAATGGAACTGGAGGACATTATGTTAAGTAAAAGAAGTCAGGCACAGAAAGAACATTTTCACATGTTCTCGTTCGTATGTGGGAACTAAAAATTAAAAATAACTCGTGGAGATAGAGAGAATGGTGATTATCAGAGGCTGGGAAAAAAAGCAGGGAGGGGAGAGATGCCCACTGATGGACGAATGGATTTTTAACAAAGCAGTATACAATCACATGCCATACAATGACTTTTTGGTCAACTCCAAACTGCATGTATGACAGTGGTCCTGTAAGACTACAGTGAAAAATTCCTATCACTTGGTGGCATCATAGGCCTTGTAGCCATTGTAACATCATAATGTCACAGCACAATTACTTAATTTTTAGGTAAATTTGATGTAGCTTAAGTATATGGTTTTATACAGTAGTGTAAGGTAATGTCCTGGGCCTTCACATTCACTCACCAGTCAGTCACTGACAACTAGGGCAACTTTCAGTCCTGCATCCTCCATTCATAGTAAGTCCACTATCCCAGTTACCATTTTTAATCTTTTGTACTGTATTTTTACTGGACTTTTTTTCTGTTTAGATTGTTTATGTGCAGAAATACTTACCACTGTGCCACAATTGCCTACAATTGCCACAATTACCTACAATTGCCACAACTGCCTATAGTCAACTACTGTGTCAGTACAGTAACATGCTGTAGAGGGTTGAAGCCTAGGAGTCATAGGGTCTACCACATTGCCTAGGTGTGCAGTAGACTGTATCACCTAGGTTTGTGTAAGTATACTCTGCCATGTTTGCACAGTGACACAATTGCCTAAGGACATAGTTCTCAGAATGTATTCCCACTGTTATGTGATCATGGCTGTATATACACAATTGAATATGATTCAGCCTTTAAAAAGAAAGAAATCCTGCAGAATGCAATGACATAGACAAACCTTGAAAACATTATGCTAAGTGAAATAAGCTAGTCACAGAAGGACAAATACTGCATGTTCCACTTATAAAAGGTATTTGAAATAGCCAAACTCATGGAAGCAAATAATAATATGGTGGATTCCAGGGATTCGGGGTGGAGGAAACTGAGTTGCTAACCAACATGTATAAAATCTTAGTTATGCAAAATTAATACTTTCTGGAGATCTTCTGTACAATATTATTCCTATTGATAAAGTACTGTATTGTACACTTTAAAATCTGCTAAAAGAGAAAATCTCACATTAAGTATTTTTACAATAATACTTTTTAAAAAGCTGACATATTTAAAGGGAGAAATACATGGTTTCTCTAAAACTTGGAGATTTTAACATTATCTCTCAGCAATTAAAAGACCAGCTAGACAAAAAGAAATTAGTAAAGAAATAGAGAACTTGAACAACATTATCAAGTACCTTGGCTAATATTTATAAAACTAAAGGAGAAACATCTGTGTTCCGAATTTAGATAATAAAATTATTTAAAAATTACAGGATTTTATTTATTTATTTATTTTTTACTTTTCTATTTGTTCATGTTTTCTTAAAATTTTACTTTAAGTTTCAGGATACATGTGCAGAATGTGCAGATTTGTTATATAGGTATACATTTGCCATGGTGGTTTGCTGCACTTATCAATCTGTCATCTAGGTTTTAAGTCCCACATCCATTAGGTATTTATCCTAATGCTCTCCTTCCCCTTGCCCCCCACACCCCGACAGGCTCTTGTATATGTTGTTCCCCTCCCTGTGTCCATGTGTTCTCATTGTTCAACTCCCACTTATGAGTGAGAATATGTGGCGCTTGGTTTTCTGTTCCTGTGTTAGTTTGCTGAGGATGATTGGCTTCCAGCTTCAACCATGTGCCTGCAAAGGACATGAATTCACTTTTTTATGGCTGCATAGTATTCCATGTGTATATGTACCACATTTTCTTTATCCAGCCTATCATTGATGGGCATTTGGGTTGGTTCCAAGTCTTTGCTATTGTGAATAGTGCTGCAGTAAACATATGTGTGCCTGCGCCTTTATAGTAGAATGGTTTATATTTCTTTGGGTATATACCAAAGGGATATACTGTTAAGTGGCTTTCTTAACAGTAATGGGATTTCCAGGTCAAATGGCATTTCCGGTTCTAGACCCTTGAGGAATCGTCATACTGTCTTTCATAATGGTTGAACTAATTGACATTGCCATCAACAGTGTAAAAGCATTCCTATTTCTCCACAGCCCCGTCAGAATCTATTGTTTCTTGACTTTTTAAAATAATCACCATTCTGACTGGTGTGAGATATTATCTCACTGTGGTTTTGATTTGCATTTCTCTAATGATCAGTGATGATGAGCTTTTCATATGTTTGTTGGCCACATAGATGTCTTCCTTTGCCCACTTTTTCATGGGATTGTTTGTTTTTTTCTTGTAAATGTGTTTAAGTTCCTTGTAGATTCTGGATGTTAGACCTTTGTCTATTTGTAGATTGTAAAAATTTTCTCCCACTGTATAGCTTGTCTGTTCACTCTGATGCTAGTTTCTTTTGCTGTGCAGAGGCTCTTTAGTTTAATTAGATCTATTTGTCAATTTTGGCTTTTGTTGTAACTGCTTTTGTTGTTTTCATCATTCATTCCTTTTTTGAGACATTACTCAGTAAATGTCTGACTTCTGCATATATAAAATGTACTTTGGTTCCCTTTTTATTTGTTGTTTCATATTAAGATGAAGACTAAATTTCCAAATTTTTGGTTCCTTATGTTCAGTGCTTCCTCTTCTTGTCTCCTACTTATTCTAACAAAGTATTTTTAAATATTTTGCAGTGTACTAAATTTTTTTCCATCCATGCGTGCGCGCGCACACACACACACACTCATTTAATTGATTAGAAGAAATATCAAAAAATAAATTTATTTTTCTTGATCATTTTCTGTTTATTTTCTGTCTATTGATTGATCTATCTATTATCTATCTATCATACCTATCTATCATCTATGTCATCTTAATGTGTTCATAATTTATATTGTGCTCTGGTGTTGCTCTCTTAACTGACAATGATTTGGCTTACCCAAGGGTATAGCCACTGATGGTTCTAACAACAAAAGTGAATCGTATTTTTTTGGCCAATTAGCAGTACACATACCCATTAGGGAGGCCAGCAGGTTTTATCCTCTAATCACATTGCCACTATTGGGTAAGTGCTGGGATTACACGCGTGAGCCATTGCCCTGGCCAGGGCCTTTAAATTATCTGAAAGTTTGACATAATTCTTCATCAAACCAAAACAAAACATCATAAAATCAGCTGCTTCACAGTTCTAAAGGAACTATTCATAAAAGTTATGATAATACCTTACTTTTATTTCACACTTCCGTAAGTGACTTACAGACACAATTTAACTCGTCTTTCTTAAAACCTCAAGGAGGTAGGTAGATATGTAATTGCATATCTTGAAACTCCTAGATGTTAAGGGATTTTCTTAAGGTTACACAGCAATCTCTTTGAAAGGTAGGATTGCATACTAGATCTTGAGATCCAGCTTTCAGAAAATTATGAAAACATTCCAATGTAATATTTGTTTGAAAATGTTTTAAAGCTTATTTCAAAATTATGTTGCCATAGAATAATATTTGTTTTATGAAAGTTTCTAACGCTGAAGAAACTTCAGAACCATCTAGTTTTTGAGGATTCCTATAATATGATACATGTGACATTCCTATTAGGGGAGTAGTAAAGTCACACTCTTAAGCACCGCATTATGATGTGTCTGCCTCATATAGAAACTGTATGTCACTGTAACAGGATTTCCCAAATTAGCACCATTGACATTTTGGACCAAATAATGCTTTGTTATGAGGAATTACTGCGCACATTGTAGGCTGTTTAGCACCATCCTTGGCCTCTACCACCTAGATGCCAGTAACAACTCCCCAGTTATGACAAATAATACTTCCAAATATTGTCAAATCCCCTGGGGCAAAATCATTTCCTGCGGAGAATCACTATTATTATTTGACTGACTGCCCGGGTAAGTGAAACTGTGGAAAACTGGAGGTTCCTTTCCATGTTCTCAATAACTTGAGTATTGATTCACAAATTTGGAAGGGTAAGGTTAGAATGAGGTTTCCAGAACCTCATTTGAATATAGAGTTAGTGAAAAAAGCCCCTTTCCCTGACTTTTAGGTCAGAAAGTAATTTTGACAAAAGAGAAATTCTCTGTATAAAGACATAAAAAGTCTTCTTTGTGCCATGGGAATGGCTAACATGTCTGGAGATAGTAGAGCTATAATCAAGTAAGAGACTTTTAGAAGAGAAATCTTAGTTTTACAGATTTGGGCCAAACCAAAACTTGTTTGAAATAACTAATCCAGAGGAATTTTCATGACTTCTTATGGAGTAGCTATTCAGGAAATGAAAGTATTAACTAGTACTTTAATATTTGTTATACAAATGTGTTCATAATTAATAGTGATAAAAATATTAGAAATTGATAAAAAGAAAAAAAAATCTTTACTAAATAGGATTAAGAAACGATCTTCTGCTTCTGTCAGAATTTTACTGATTGTGTTGTTTAGGCTGTACTGAAATTTTGGTGCTACATTTTTGTTCTGCCCATGAATTTTTTCATTAGATCAAAACTTTCATTACTAACAGGACATGATTCCCAGCCTCTGCCATCAGTTGTTTAGCAATTGTAATAATGACATTAAGCTTCCTTCAATATTCTCTGCTAAATGCCTGTTTTCAGTAAGTCATTGCTCTAGAAATATCTATGTTCTGCATTTTAGTTCCTCCTTGACTTTGGGACGAACTTATAAACCTGCTCCTTTGACAGGAGGATTAACTGCTAGATTTAGGATTAATCTATAAATAAGGTCTTGATAATACTTTCTGGAAGTTATATATTAATAGTCTCATTTTACAGATGAGGAAGTTGAGACACTGAGATGTTAAATAACTTGCCCACGTTACAGATTAGGGACGTAGCAGAGATTCAAACTCAGGGCTGTCTGATGAGCAAGATTATGTTCCATCATACTGAAGTGCCTTCCTGTCTCCCATGAAAAGAGGTAGCAGTATTCTCACAGACTCTTAAGCAACTAATATATGGTATATGTGTATATTTATACATGTAATACACACACACATTTTTAGCTATGGTATAATTGGGGATGGATGGGGAGTAGAGTAATGTTGAATATTGATACAAGAGAGAAAAGTCAGAAAAGAAAAGGATCCCAAGTATGAAATGATGTTTGGGCAGGGAGCCTATTTATCATTTTATTTATTATGCATCCATCTATTTGTTCAATCTTTTATTCATTCATTCAACAGGCACATATTAAGCCTAGAATGTACTAGCCAATGTGGTACTGGACTGACGTGGCTCTTGGATCTCATGGTGGGATGACATAGAATGGACTTATGAGAAAAGCCAGCTGGGGCTCCAGGAGCGACGCAGAGCAAAGAGAGGTATTACTATCTGTGGGGTAAAGGGAAAGATGCCAAAACCCTGATTGGAGTACCACTCAGGGAGAAAAAGGAGAGAAATCTGTACCTACTTTGTGGATGTGTCTGGGGATATTGTCTACATGAAATTAATTACTGCTCCCAGCTCAGCCTTTACAGCTCCATGACCTTACCAGTAGTTACAAGGGCATTAATGTACTTGCAGCTACTTGCATACTTGCTTTCAGTCTAATATAGCTCTGATGTAGCAGGTATTTGTGGTATCAAGAGAACAATAAGAACATGACTAAGATTCAGTCAGAATCACCAGTTTACTTAATTGGCCCTCATTTTACATTATAAGTTCCCATATTGAGGCCAGTTCATACATCTTTATACAAAAATTTGAACTTAAAATTTAGCCTTTTGAGAAACATATAATTCATTTTAATCCAGAAATTTGTATTTTAGGGACTCCTAGACCAAATGGGAAAAAATTACAGCACAGTAAAACAATCTTTGAGCTGCATAATAAACATATGTAAGGCAATTTTATTGAAATTGAATATAAAATGGTTTGTGTGACTAACAGAAAAAGTTTTTCTAAATTTCCTTAATATTTTTTCTTTTTGGTTTATAAATACCATTAGTATCAAGTGACTGCAACTATATGGCTTAATCTGGCCTGGGAATTCACAAGAAATAAAGTGCAACTAGTAATTCAAGTTATTTTCTCTACACAGTGGTAATGTCCATTAAATTACAAATAACTATTATGGAGTAGTGAGGGGGTTTGCAATGGAATTTAAAAGAGCTGTTGCACTCACGAGTATAATTTTATCCCTTGCAAATTATGGCATGTCTGTTTATAGTAATAAAGTATTATAGAGATCACTGAGTCATAGGTAGTTCACATGGGAAGATGCTATAGTTTTCTAACCTTTTCCCAGTTGATGTTACCATTGGAAGCCAGAGTTATAACATATCAGTGACAACACAGGGCCATGCTCCTCCTCCTACTCCTATGACTTCCTAAATCCATGTAACTGAGTCCGATTGCCAGATATGCAATTCTTATGCAGGATGAGCGCCCCGAGGTTTCAAACCCTCCACTGGTATCTCTTTGGCTATGCAATACCTCCTCAAACAAGCAATAGCATCAGAAAACCAGTTTGCTTTCCTTTGATGAAGGTGTTGGTTTTGTCTGTGCTTGAGCTTTTCAGGCCTAATTTTCCCTATAGGACCAGTGAATAACTCTGGATGCCAGATAAATCATAGAGTGGAGAGAAAGGAGTGGAAGGCTTCAATGATGATACTCTGTTTCCATCAATGACAGGTAAGCTTTTCAAACTGAAGCTGGTGAAAGACCTGAGTAAGTTTATTTGCAAGTCAAGCCTGTTTGAGGCATTCTGTTACTGGAATATTCCCAGATTTCACTGGTCTGTGGTTACAAATAAAGCTGAAATATTAATAATATTCCAGTCTTGATGGCTCACTAACTCCAACTGCAACAGAAGCTATCAGGCCCCTGCAAAATTCCCTCTCCCAAGACTTTTCAGTAGTCCCTGCAGTATGTCCCATATGAGCTCTCCTGCAGGGCACTACCTCCTTCCCACCAGGCCTCCACTGAGTACTTCTGTCTCTGCTGACCACCAGTGATGTATGTCTGTTGTCACAAGTAGTATCAGTTTCCTATTGCTACCATAACAAATTACCAAAAAATTTATGGTTTAAAATAATAGAAATTCATTATCTGATATTTCTGGAGGTCAGAAGTGTAAAATGGGTCTTATGGGGCTAAAATCAATATGTTGGCAGAGCTATATTCCTTCTAGGGGATTAAGGGGAGAATCTACTTCCTTGCCTTTTACAGCTTCTAGAGGTTGCCTGCATTTCTCAGCTCCGGACCCATCTTCCGTTTTCAAAGTGCATCACTCCAAGCTCTGCTTCCATTTCCCCATGACCACATCTTTTTCTGACTCTTAACACTTCATCCTCCTTCTTATAAGGACTCTTATAGTTAAACTGGACCCTCTTGCAAAATCTTGGGTAATCTCCCCACCTCAAGATCCTGAGCTATTAATAAATCATACCTGCCAGGTCCCTTTACCATGTAAGGCAATATATTCACAGGTTCTGGGAATTAGGATGTGGAAATCTTTGGGGGGCCATTATTTGACCCACCACAGAAGCTACCTGCCCAGACATGGATGCTGCCATTTATCTCCACCAATGCCCTAGAATTCTTACAATACAGGAGTGGTGCTGGGTGTAAAACAAAAAAGGGGGTGGGGAGAAACAGGCATCACCCCACTCTATGTCGTACTTCAGAAGCACATGCTTCAACATCCCTGTGAGAAAAGTTGTCCAGCTTCTACTTCTGTTCCTCGGTGAAGAGCTCTGGTGAAATTCATAGGCCTGGGCTGGGGTCATTCATCATGTGTTCTTCTCTATCCACTATACTTTATTCCTGCAAGTGAACATTCCCACATACAACTTCCCCCGGCAGACCTTCTAATGTGGAGAATTAACACATGTATGTGGAGCTTGGGCATAGTCAGCTCCTCAGTACCAACATGCCTAAATCTTAGCTTAGGCCTGTGTTCTCTTGATATAATTCATTAATTTGAGAATTCACTAATCCATCTTAATTCATTCCTGAAAAACTCACCACTAAATGAAAAGCCATTATATTAAAAATGTTGTCATTAAATATAATGAGAAAAAGTACGACACATCCCATCTCAAGCAGCCTCCTCCTAAGATATTGAAAGCATGCAATACTTGCACGTTCCTCTATGACATTCATACTAATACATTCACATTCCATTCATTCACAATATGTGTTAAGATGGACCTGCTGTGGGGTTAGAAGTTGGATGGATGAAGAAAGTCACTGCACAGGGTGGATAACATAATAAAGGTAATGTATTGAAAACAAGCATAGTTGACTCCAGCTTAAAAACATCTTTTGTTTTTATATTGATATAATAATTGATATGATAATTATGCACATTAGTGGTATAATCACTTTGGTAGATTATCTGCTACCTCTGATAGAAGCACTTAATTAGCATAATTCTAATCAGAATGTAGTATATAATGAAATCTGAACTACAAGGTAAACTATCACTTTTTATATTTATTTAATGGGGTTTTTGATGAAACCAGCTATATCAAGATAAAAAAGAATTGTTGGAAAAGCGATAAAACTTTTCAAAAGACAGTATTTACTTTTGCTACAGGAAGAAAGCCTATATTTATTAGACACTTATTTATGCCAAGCTCAGGGATTTTAAGACAAAGAAACAATCCCCGTAATGAGGAGGTTCGCTGCTTAATGGGAGAGGAAGTATTAACACTGCACAGAAACAAAGCAAACCATTAATATGGTTATCAGGGAATGAATTGCTGAGCAATTTATATTTTTTCATTCAATATGTTGATTTAAAAATATCATACAGTGAACCTGCATAACTTCTGTAAGTAGAAACACTTGTAATTTATCTTTACATTATCTACTTAGTGTAAGTTAAGCTACAATTAAGCCACTGAGCACATCCAACACTCATCTCAAAACTATCTCTTATACCTTAGAATTGGCGTTATATAATTATAAGCCACACATCTAATTTAAAGATGCTCTGTCATGCTTCCTCCAGCACAGGCCTGACTCTCCCAATCTTTAGGCTTTCTTGTAGGAGATATGATTCTAGTTGGCTCATGGGTTCTGACAAACTCCTTAGTATTCCCAAGGGAGTTACAGAATGTTTGAATTGGAAAGGGCCTCGGAGCTTAAAAGTAACTTATAATTACAACTGGGAAAATAGAGGCCTGGATCAATGATATGAGCTTGGCAGTAATGTGAATTATTGGCACCATGACCCTGGGCAGAAATTACTCATGTGCTTCTCTTAAATAAGGTGCCAGTTTGGGCTTCATAGGACCTACTACAAGAGATCCTAAGATGCCTAGCACCACTCAGCCTGGATCAGAATTAATTAACAGCCAAAATCCAATGACTTCTTCCTGCACTTTCCATATCTCTCAAACTCTGCTGCCAAGATCAGTTCCAGCATGTTGGAGAATATAATGTAAACCGTGGCACTATCCTCAAATTTGGCCCCTTTTCTGGCTTTCTGGGCAGGCCAGCCACCTTTAGAAGTGACCACATCTTTTTGATGTCTCATCAATCGGCAGTGTGATACTTGGTTGCTCAGTTGATATTTTCTCAGCACAGATCACTTTGGTCTGTGACTTAAAAGGTGGGCTCTGGCATATTATTCTTCATCTCTCTCCAGCCTGGACTTGCTTCTGGGCCTAGTCTGTCCTGGCTAGACAAAGATATTAGTGAAACAAACAAAAGAATTGCCCTCGAGCTGCCTTTTTCTCCTCAGCTCTGCTTATACTCCTCACCAAGTTGTTGAATTCCTCCTTGTCCCCTGTAACATTAGAGGTTGGGGTTGGAGTACTCTTTTTTCCATTGTGTGCAAAACTTCCAACTTTCTCCTTCGAAGTTAAGGGTGATAAGCAGAGCACTCCAAAACATTCTCTTAAAGATTTCATAGCTTAATCACTCAGAGATAAGTTTAAAGCTGAAAGAAAACTGTGTTAAAATTCCAGATCCCCCAGTTGCTTGCTATGTAGCTTTGTGACTTCAGCCAAAATTGAGTTTCTCCATCTGCGAAACAAAGATTATAATAGCACCAACTTACCGAGCAGAGACATTGAAATGATGCAGGTAAAACCCTTAGATGCAGTCTTGACATGCAGTAAGAACTCAACAGGCAGTAGCTTTGAGTATCCTTTCCTTCACTAACTCCCCAAACGCCACACTGGGACTCTCATTTATGGGATCTGTGTGCTGACATTCAATGTGCATACCCAGTTTGTGCCAAATTATATTGTAACTGATAATTAGATGCTGACATTTATGGTATCGTATCAGCACCCTTTTCTGGTTTTAAGATCTATTTTAATATTTTTGTTATTTGGGGTTATTTTTCTTAATTTTGCTGAGCTTCAAAGAGGTCAGTGATTTTAAAATAGGCATTCTCTCCATCATCTTTCCCAGAAGTACTGCCAAATTATTTTTCTATTTTGAATACACTATTCTGAATCTTTTCTCTGAACATGAGTGTCAAATTTGCTCTTAATAAAACATACTAAAAACTACATGATACTAAAAAACTAGGTGTAAAGAAAAAAATATAGAGTTTGTCACTTTATTTTATTTAAGATAGATGACCAAATTGATTTTTTAATTTTGTTTTTCCTTTTTAAATCTTGGAAATCCTACATAGGTCAAATCCCATGATTTAAACATTTTTTTTTTTTTTCTTGACTTCCTGGCTGTAATGCAATGATTTGATTTCTGTTTAGCTGATATTTCTTTTATCAATTCTCGCATTGCTTCTCATGTGACAAAATAAAACTCTGATTCTTTTTTCCATTTTTGCAGAAAAGAAAATAACCACTTGGCCCCATTTCTAGTGGTTTTGCCTGTACCAGAATGTCCTAGATAAATACAACCTGTTACAAACCTCAGAATGTCAGGGGAAGATGGATGGCCTGGAATATTTTGAACAATATAAATTGAGCAGAGTATAGAATATCTGACATTTTAAGCTAAGCTCTATTTTCTGGAAAAAAAGGAAAATATGGCTAAAATATTTCAAAGTGCAAATCAGCCTTGATTCCTTCAAAATCATTCAAATAATTGTATGTGCTGATGAGAACAAGTTCTTTGCTTTTTAATGATGGTGTATATGAGTAATTCAGAGCCTTATTTCAAGATTACTGGTCAATCTATGCCTTTTACTGACATTAACCTTCCTGTAAAATGAGACCATTTAAGTTCACCTTTCAATTGACTGGCTGACATTATAAGTCACCTATTCTGAGATTTAATCACGTATAAACTGAAAGTCTTCTTTAGGTCATGTTCCCTAGTCTAGTAAAATTTGTTTGAAACAAGGCCCTTAATGCTGATCATCAAGCTCACACTGCCCTGGGTTCATGATTTCCTTAACTCATTGCTTTCTGAAATCTTTATTTGCTTCACTTTTCTTTGTTTCCGTTTTTCCCCATCACCCTGTGCAGGAAAGGTGAGCGCTAACTCTATTGAGTGTGTTTGTTGCCATGGTGAGGAAAATAGTACAATTCCCCAGTTAATAAAGAGTATCAGGGTGAGGAAGATATTTCTTCCAAGCTCCCACGATTTTCATTTCATTACAGTGGAACTAAAGAGCACTGACAGGCCTGTTGATGCAAAATCTTATGTTAGATGTAGTTCATAATGTCATGCTATTCACTCAGAATATATAGTACTTTCCTTGGAGAAATTATTTAAAATGCTTGCAATGGAGAAACATTTGAAAAGGGACTTCATGTGGTCATTTACTTCCTAACTAAAAAAGAACTGGTATTCTATAGATTTCCATTTTGAGAACTGGACAGTACAGAGTAATATTGCTGCAAAATCCCTTATTAATTTATGCTTTAAAAAATGATTTGTGGCTTTTCTAAAGGAAAATATCTTCATTTAGCTGTCCCATCTAAACTTGGGTGTGGAAAGCATAAAGAACCTATCTTTCACAAGTACAAAGGGTAATGCATTTTTAGTAATGTATGTGGTTCCGAACAAAAAATCTTTTACTCTTATCCCTTCTCTCTCATTTCTTTCCATCTCTTCTACTTACTCCTCCTACTCACCCCAACCTCTCTTTACATGCACTTATAGATTCACAAGAGCCAAATGTGTCAGGAATTTTTACTAGAAGACATAGAAGAAAGTAGCTAAGGTTCAATAGTGTAGCTGAATGTCTCCCATGAATTTTTTATTTGTTAGGTAATTCAAAACACCACAGCTGAACCTTGTGTAAGAGGTCATGTCAACTTCACAATCTTTCATTAAAATGGAAACAAATAGAAAACTTTCTTAATTGCATTTTTTTCTACTTATCTAAGTCTAATTTACTATGATGAAATGTACTTTGTTGAGCATTCCATTGTTTCAATAAAGAAATAAAATAAAGAAAAATAATTGTTAACAACATAGATTAAAGAAAAGTAAGAATATTTGAAAATAGCAAATTTCCAACTTTTAACTCCATTGTTAGGTTGCCAGGTCCTTTATGAACACTGAGATTGTTAGAACTGCAAATAAAGTAGAATAGAATGTTGAAGTGGCTTATGTTGAAGTCTGCTGATAGACAACATAAAGGTATGTTATGTAAGAAATTTTCTGTCTAAATACAGTTCAAATAACGAAAGAAATGAAAAAAGAAAGATGAATGTATTCAAGACTTTCTTTAGAGGAAAGAAAGTTAGCTTTAAAAATAGATAGTAGACATTTTGTCAAGAAGTTGTGTTAGAATAGGTGCTATTGAGATGGATATATGGGAAAGTGGAAGAAGTAATAATTGTAGAGCACTCATGCTGTGTTATGCACCTTACACAATTTATCTTGTATAATCGTTGTTTATTGTTAGCCTGAGAAGGTGGGTAGCAATGTGCACATTTTCACAAATAAAGGGAGAAAAGAAATCTTTTTCTCAAGCTCCTAGAATAGAACACTTGAAGTCAGGTCCATAGAATGTCATACCTTGTTGTCTGCCCCCTGCTGATAAGGGATGCAAAAGTTTCCAGTATTTTGGAAAAAGGGGCATTGGAAGAGAAATTGTAGAGAGAGCAAATTCATAAATATTGCCTGGTTAATTCCATTTTATTTTCATTTCTCACAAAACAAAATAGGTGTTTTGATGGTGACATTACCAGGGAATTTTATGTTTTCAGCTGGATGTTGCAAGTCTTTGTGTGATCATCCTCCAAATCTCACAACATCCCTTTCATTTAATTATAATCTATTGACTGTATTGTTCCGTTTTACAGACAATGACAATATTTATTTGCATCCATTAAAAAACATAAATCTGAGCATTTTTAAAGATCACATCAAACTTGAGAGAAAGACTGTACCTCAACAGAGAGAAGAAATAGAAGACATGGACACTGCCTCTTAAGAACATAAAATCTAATTGTTGAGGCAGGTCAAACTAAGAAATATAAATGCATTTGAGACTCATATAGTAAAGCACAACACAAATGTAGACTGATAGAAATTTCATTGCAGATAAGGCTCGAAGATCCAGACTGATGATAAGCCTAAAGCTGGTAGAGGACAATCACCACTGGATTCTACCACAGAAGGCTGCAAACACACCTGAGGATTTTTACTAAAATTACAAAAGTAAGGGATTTTGGTAAATTTTGTTTCATAGGCAGTGTATTATCCAATTATAAGTAAGCTGATATTTTTGTTTTCTTTTGAAGTTGTTAGATTCTGGGTAAAAATCACACTCTACAATAAATAGAAGCAATAGCTTATCGTAGATTTAATATCCACCTCCTATAATAGAACATTTTTACAATAATTGATACTCTCATTCATTTATTCTTTTATTAAAATATATTTATTGCATGTCTGCTGTTTACTAGGCATTGAGCAAGGAACAAAGCATGCTGTTTTCATATTTTAATATTGAATATTATAGATCATAAGAGTCTAAAACAAGAAACAGAGTTTTCCAAAGTGATTTTCAAAGCACTAATTCTGCAAGATGCTCCCCATCCCTAAAGGGCGCCATGGCCAAATCCATTTGGTAAACATTGCAATGACTGAGAAAACCTATGGGAAAGAAGGTCCCTCTGACTTCGTCAAACCCAAAACACTTTTTTTTTTTTTTTTAAACCAAGGAGCATCGATTAATATTCTGTTGTGGGAAACATTCTAGGTGAGATATCAGCTCAGAGCAGGCCTATTTTGGAGTACTAATTCAGTAGG
>NW_012101709.1:108088-116163 GCF_000951045.1 Mandrillus leucophaeus
TAAGTCTAATTTACTATGATGAAATGTACTTTGTTGAGCATTCCATTGTTTCAATAAAGAAATAAAATAAAGAAAAATAATTGTTAACAACATAGATTAAAGAAAAGTAAGAATATTTGAAAATAGCAAATTTCCAACTTTTAACTCCATTGTTAGGTTGCCAGGTCCTTTATGAACACTGAGATTGTTAGAACTGCAAATAAAGTAGAATAGAATGTTGAAGTGGCTTATGTTGAAGTCTGCTGATAGACAACATAAAGGTATGTTATGTAAGAAATTTTCTGTCTAAATACAGTTCAAATAACGAAAGAAATGAAAAAAGAAAGATGAATGTATTCAAGACTTTCTTTAGAGGAAAGAAAGTTAGCTTTAAAAATAGATAGTAGACATTTTGTCAAGAAGTTGTGTTAGAATAGGTGCTATTGAGATGGATATATGGGAAAGTGGAAGAAGTAATAATTGTAGAGCACTCATGCTGTGTTATGCACCTTACACAATTTATCTTGTATAATCGTTGTTTATTGTTAGCCTGAGAAGGTGGGTAGCAATGTGCACATTTTCACAAATAAAGGGAGAAAAGAAATCTTTTTCTCAAGCTCCTAGAATAGAACACTTGAAGTCAGGTCCATAGAATGTCATACCTTGTTGTCTGCCCCCTGCTGATAAGGGATGCAAAAGTTTCCAGTATTTTGGAAAAAGGGGCATTGGAAGAGAAATTGTAGAGAGAGCAAATTCATAAATATTGCCTGGTTAATTCCATTTTATTTTCATTTCTCACAAAACAAAATAGGTGTTTTGATGGTGACATTACCAGGGAATTTTATGTTTTCAGCTGGATGTTGCAAGTCTTTGTGTGATCATCCTCCAAATCTCACAACATCCCTTTCATTTAATTATAATCTATTGACTGTATTGTTCCGTTTTACAGACAATGACAATATTTATTTGCATCCATTAAAAAACATAAATCTGAGCATTTTTAAAGATCACATCAAACTTGAGAGAAAGACTGTACCTCAACAGAGAGAAGAAATAGAAGACATGGACACTGCCTCTTAAGAACATAAAATCTAATTGTTGAGGCAGGTCAAACTAAGAAATATAAATGCATTTGAGACTCATATAGTAAAGCACAACACAAATGTAGACTGATAGAAATTTCATTGCAGATAAGGCTCGAAGATCCAGACTGATGATAAGCCTAAAGCTGGTAGAGGACAATCACCACTGGATTCTACCACAGAAGGCTGCAAACACACCTGAGGATTTTTACTAAAATTACAAAAGTAAGGGATTTTGGTAAATTTTGTTTCATAGGCAGTGTATTATCCAATTATAAGTAAGCTGATATTTTTGTTTTCTTTTGAAGTTGTTAGATTCTGGGTAAAAATCACACTCTACAATAAATAGAAGCAATAGCTTATCGTAGATTTAATATCCACCTCCTATAATAGAACATTTTTACAATAATTGATACTCTCATTCATTTATTCTTTTATTAAAATATATTTATTGCATGTCTGCTGTTTACTAGGCATTGAGCAGGGAACAAAGCATGCTGTTTTCATATTTTAATATTGAATATTATAGATCATAAGAGTCTAAAACAAGAAACAGAGTTTTCCAAAGTGATTTTCAAAGCACTAATTCTGCAAGATGCTCCCCATCCCTAAAGGGCGCCATGGCCAAATCCATTTGGTAAACATTGCAATGACTGAGAAAACCTATGGGAAAGAAGGTCCCTCTGACTTCGTCAAACCCAAAACACTTTTTTTTTTTTTTTAAACCAAGGAGCATCGATTAATATTCTGTTGTGGGAAACATTCTAGGTGAGATATCAGCTCAGAGCAGGCCTATTTTGGAGTACTAATTCAGTAGGTCAAAGATGTGAGAACAAGTGGGCAGATGCCATGTTCTGGAAGAATTAGCAGAAGAGGAGAAAAATCTTTTTTGTTTCTTTCATTTTTTGAGACAGGGTTTTGCTCTGCTGCCCAAGCTGGAATGCAGTGATGTGATCTTGGCTTGCTGAAGCCTCTGCCTCCTGGGATCAAGTAATTCTCCTGCCTCAGCCTCCCAACTAGCCGAGACTACAAGAATGCGCCACCATGCCATGCTAATTTTTGAATTTTTTTGTAGAGATGGGGTTTCACCATGTTTCCCAGGTTGGTCTTGAACTCCTGGGTTCAAGAGATCCTCCTCCCTCAGCCTCCTAAAGTGCTGGGATTATAAGTGTGAGCCACCACTCCCAGCCCGGCAAAGTCTTTTAAGTGTGTTACCACTCTGCCACTAAGAGATCAAGCATATAGTTATTTGGAGTAAAATAAACTATGGTGGAGGACATTGCTCCATAGGCTCTAAAGTCATAGAAACTCCTTCCTTCCTTCCATCTTTCCCTCCCTCCCTCCCTCCCTCCCTTCCTTTCTTTCTTTTCTTCCTTCCCTTCCTCCCTCCCCCAGGAAAGATACATACCTATAGGGAGCTATAATCTAGTTACTCATAATGCATTCTTTCCAAGAAGGTACATGAATAGTAAACTTTTTCAGGTTTCCCATATCTAAATATGTCTTATTTTACTTTCACAATTGTAGGATAATTAGGCTGAGGATAGAATTCTAAATTCAAAGTAATGTTCCATCAAAGGGTTGAATATATTGTTACATTTCTTTCTAGCATCTGGTGTTGGTAATGAGAAATCTGGAATTCTGATTTTTTTTTCTTTTGTTTGTTAATAATTTGTTTCTCTGAAAATTTTTAGAATTTTCTGGGCAACTTTATCTCCCTGTAGTTGTATCTATTTTACAGCTGGATTTTGTTTATTTTAATCTACTATCTTTCACCTTGATCAATATTGTCAGAGTTTTGTGTTATTTACTATTCTAAAAAACAAACAAACAAAAAAACTTAGACTATCCTAAAAGCTAATAAACATGTAAAAAGATACTCAGCATCATTCAGAATCATAGAATGCAAATTCATTTAAAATGAGGCATTATTATACAGCTGTTAGACTGACAAAAATCTGGGTAATGCCAAGTGTTGACAAGAATGAGGAGAAACTAGTAACCTCAAGCCCTGCTGATGGTAGCCTAGGCTGGGGTGGCCCTTCTGGAGAGCAATTTTGCATTTGGCGCTAAGTGGACAGACTCAGCTTCCATGTACCCATCATCTAGCAATTATACATCTGGGTATATCCCCCTCTCGATCAGCACAACACTTTAAAAAAAATTTTTTTTTTTGAGAGGGAATCTTGCTCTGTTGCCCAGGCTGGAGTGCAGTGGCGCGATCTCGGCTCACTGCAAGCTCCGCCTCTCGGAGAGAGAGAGAGGTGGGGTGGAGAGGGAGGGAGGGAGGGAGAGAGAGAGAGAGAGAGAGAGAGAAACCCCACAGGGATTATGTGAGGATTTTCATTGCACTGTTATTTGTGGAAGAGGAGAGTAACTTGAGGACATAGATTGACAAAATGTGGTGAACCCACATCCCACATTCACAGGGATATATATAAACAATGAAAATACTTTAAATGGAATAGAATTGTAGTTGTCAGAGTACAGAGATCTGGGAGTGAACAAAGGAGAAAGCATTAAATCAAACAAACAATGAAAGGTTTCATTTTTATTAATAAAATAAATAAAATAAATAAAATTTTTATTAATCCTTTCCCCTCTGTTCATTTCCCCACCTCTCTCTCATTTATTTATCTACTTGTCCGCCTGTCTGTCTACCTACCTACCTATCTAAGACAAAAAGATCTCCCTCTCCTCTCCTTTCTATCTTCTAACCCTGCCTCTCTCTCTCTGTTTTTGTTTCTTTCTCTCAGATCACTATCATTCCAGGGAATCCAGCTACCATGGTGAGTAGCACTACAGAGAGGCCCATGTAGCAAAGAATTGAAACCTCTAAGCAATACCCATGTAAGTAAGTTTGGAAATTGATTCTTAGTCAGTCTAACCTTAGGATAACTGTGGCCCCAGGCAATAGCTGGACTGGAATCTCATAGAGATTTTGCACCAAAACCACTTAGCTCATCTGCTACCCAATTCCAGGCCCAGAGATACCCTGAGATTTTTTTTTAAAGTTTGAAGATTTAGGCTGCGAAGTTTTGGATAATTTGTTACACAGCAGTTTATAAGTAATACATCCAGGAAATCAACTCTTAGGTACATATCCCAGGAATACCTGAACAGGTGCCTGAGCATGTTCCCTGAAGCACTATTTATGGTACAAATAAGATGGAGGCAAATAGATCTTCATCACTATCAGAATAAAATAAGTAAAATATGAAAAATTCAAATAACATAATAAAACCATGCCCAAAGAGTTAAAGAAAATACTAACTAATAGAAATCCTTGAGTTTGCGGGATAGTAGATAAGAAAGCAAACAACTTGTTGAAACGTTGAGACACTATCACTATCTGCTTGTAAGATAACAAAACTGGCTACTCTCAGAACCAATTATGGCCAACTGGAGTTTATGCAGAATGAGCTTGCAGACATCACATGTTTTATACGAACTCACCCTGAATTTGCACGAGACCCATGAAGACGCATGAAAAAGTAACTGCACCCAGAAGGAACCTCCAGGCCTGTGCTTTCCTTCCACAAATTACCTATTAATTCTCACTCTACCCTCTAAATCTTTTCTAATACAATTATTGCCTTAAAGTCAGCAGGGGGAGACAAATTCGAGCTAGACTCCTGTCTTCTTGGTCGACTTGCAATAAAAAGCTTCTCTTTTCTCAAGAACCTGGTGTGATAATATTGGCTTTTAGTGCATTTGGGCAGCAAGCATCATTTACTTGCTAACAATAATACTATAATCAAACACTAGATGAAACGAACTAGATTGGACAGATGGATCTTCAAAACACAATAAATTGTGCAAAAAAAGTTACATAAATAATCATTTGTAACAAAATACTTAAGAGATAAAACAAACTTAGAGAGAACTGACATTTAAGTTTAGAAACAATCAGTATATTATTTATTTTATAAGTAATCACAGATATACAAATACAAATATGTTTCCTGATTATGAAAGAGAAGAACAAAAATAAAATAAGACTAAAATTGAGAAATGAATATGGGATACACAAAGACCTTTGATAATGCCTTCCCATGAACTGAGGAGTATCTAAACTCTCTTCTGTGTAACTGAGGTCCAATAATAGTTTAACATAGTACATGAAGATGTGAACCAGTGTTACAAGCTCACTTATAAACATAAATTCGAAAAATTCTGAACAAAAAAATGAGCTGGGTATTAGAATAATAATTGCATAATAGTAAAGAATTGTTTATTCTAAGAATGCAAATCAGTATTAGAAAATATGCTATTTTAATGTATTAACAGAGTAAAGAAAAATATAAGGTAACTAAATTTGATGCATTTGATTGAATACTTTAATATTTATCTATCTTTCAATCAGTCTATCTAATAAAGTTTCATATATAGGGCTGGGTGTGGTGGCTCATGCCTGTAATCTCAGCACTTTGGGAGGCCAAGGTGGGCGGATCACGAGGTTAGGAGATCGAGACCATCCTGGCTAACACAGTGAAACCCTGTCTCTACTAAAAATACAAAAAAAAATTAGCTGGGCACGGTGGCTCATGCCTGTAATTCCAGCACCTTGGGAGGCCGAGGTGAGTGGATCTCATGAGTTCAGGAGTGCAAGACCATCCTGGGCAACATGGTGAAACTCCATCTCTACTAAAACACAAAAAATTAGCTGGGTGTGGTGGTGCATGCCTGTAGTCCCAGCTACTAGAGAGGCTGAGGCACGAGAATTGCTTGAGTGGAGGTTGGAGTGAGCCGAGATCATGCCACTGCACTCCAGCTTGGGCTGCAGAGGGAGATTCCATCTCAAAAACAAAAACAAACAAACAAAAAAAGAATGGGATGCTGTTTCATAATGGAATTTCATAGAGTACATTGAAAGAAAAAGGCAAATGTGTGAGGAAGAAAATATGCATAAGGATAGCCAAAGAAGTTTTAAAGACACAATTATAGTAAAGGAGTCTTCCCTTAGGAGATATCTAGCATGCTATCAACTATAGTAGTAAAAACAGTACAGTCATAGTGTAGAAATAGGCAAACGAAGATATAGAATAGAGGTTATACAAGTAGACCCAGATGTGATGGGTGCACCCAAATCTCGGAAATCACTACTAAAGAACTTATTCATATAACAAAACACCACGTGTTCCCTAAAAATGTATTGAAATAAAAAATTTAAAAAAATGTATAATCTGTTCTTTTAAAAAAGAAGTAGACCCGTATGTAGATAAACTTTCACTTTATAATAAAGGCAATTTTAAATTGGTAGAAAAAAAGATAGCCTACAAATTGTTCAAGTTATTTTGAACAATTAGCTATCCACTTGGAAAAAATAATGTAATCTTCAGACCTTACATCATGCTCTACAATGAATTCTAGATTATTTTAATAGTTAATTATAACCAAAATTATAAAAAGCATTTGTGAAAAAAAGTTTTTAACTTTTATATGGTAAAAACCTTCTTGTAAGAGATACGAAGCCCAGAAGCTATAAAAAGGAAAAGGAATTGATTTATTTTTATGTTCAGTTTTAAACTTAGTGTTGAAAAGTACAGACTTTGCAGCCAGAGTGCCTATTGTTTAGATTCTGGTTCTTCAACTTGGTTATATGGCTTTGGGTAAGTTTGTGATTGCTCAGTGTCTCAGACTTTTGCCAGTATACGCCTCGGATTTTTACCTGTAAATTAAAGATGGTAATAGTACCTTCCTCATAGGACCAGTGTTAAGCCACACATGAGTTAATATGTAAAGTACTTTAGAAAGTACCTGGCTCATAGTAAATATTATATATATGTTTGCTACTATTAAAAAGATAAGTTGAGAAAAAGTTATTTACAATATACAGAATCCACATCCAGAATATGAGACAAACTCTAACAAGTCATTAAAAAAATCCCAATAGAAAAATAGGTAAAAGATATGAACACACAATTTACAGAAGAAAAGATTATATGACCATACATACTTACACTAAAAATAAGAGAAATGCAATTTAAAAGCTTTCAAAATGACAGTAAAAAAGATTTATGTTATCGAGTGTTGCCAAAGATATGAAGAAATATTAGTAGGACTATAACTTGCTGAAACATTTTGAAAGACATTCTGGAAGTATCTGTAAAATATAAATGGCCTTTCATTATTTACAACAATTCTACTTTTAGGAATGTATTTCATGTAAACATGCTGACATGTGTACAAATATGTGTACATAAAGGTTTTTTTTTCAATATTATTTACAACAGAGAAAGAATTATAAATGACCTAAGTGTCTGTCCCCATGGAGGGGATCCAATAAAGTATCTTTCATTCATTCAATAAAGACAATGCAACTTTTAGAATAAGATAGTCCTATACACATACTTCAAGTTCTATTTCAAATGTAAAAATCCTGTTATGAATTATTACACCCTTATTTAAAAATAAATTTAATGTTAATGTTTATACATATGTAAATGTATAGAAAATTAACTGGGTGTCTAACTTCCCAAATGTAATACTACTAATAACTAGAAATTGGAAGAAGAGTGTGGAGAGGGCTGCTAAATGTAGATAAGGGCATGGGAATTAAAGTTTTTTCAGAAGTGAAGCAGGATAGAGAAAGCACAAATACAAGACATAGCTTCTTTTCTCAATAACAATATAATATAGAATGGGTGATAAAACAAATTATTAAAATGTATTTATTCAAAAAATCTATCTACACCCAGAGCTATACCTATCAATATAGAATTACCATGAAGATCAAATGAGAGAATACATATAAAGGGCTTACCTGGCACCCTCTGTAAATATTTACAAAAAAAAAAAAATATATATATATATACATACACACACTCACATATACATATATAAATTTTATTGTAAAGAATTAAAAAAAATGATGCTACTGGCAAAGGCTGACTTTTTCTCCTGTGCATCAGTACAGTTCCATAGAACTCACCATCTGATATCCTCCTTGCTCATATGTTTATTTCTATACAATCTGTTTCTGTCCACTACAATGAAGCTCAACAACTGCTG
>NW_012101709.1:117923-121871 GCF_000951045.1 Mandrillus leucophaeus
TTTGTCAAGCATATTATTTTAATATCTATTAGGGAAAATCTTTTATTTCCAGAATTATTCTAGCTGTTTTTACATGTTTATTCTTCTAAATGGGTTTTTTAAAAATCCCTTTTTAAAAATAATTATATGACTACATTCTTATTGTAACATTTAAAACAAAATATAGAGTGACATATGATAATCTCCTCTTCTTACTTCCCTATTCTACTTTTCTTCCCAGAAGTAATAATGGCTAATACTTTTCAGTGTATGTTTCTAGAACATTTCCTATGCATTTACTTAAACATATATGCTTATGTATATTTTAACATCAATAGAAGCATATAATAATTATTGCTTTCGGCTTTTTAAATTTTGTATTTCTGATAGATCTATGTCAGTATATAGCATTTTTCCTCATTGTTTTAGCAAGATACACATACACATATATTTATGAAGATACAAATACACATATATGTGCTGACCCAAGTGATATGCTACACACACACACACACACACACACACACACATTTTGCCATAACACACAAGGCTCTTCATAATGGAATCACCATTGGAATCATAATGAAATCACGTCGTACAAGTATCTTTTTTTCTGCATTTCTTTTAGATTCTTAGAAGTGGAATTGTTAAGACATGGGATATGAGCATTTGATAAACTATTAAATTGCCTTCCAAAAAGGGTTGCAACATTTACTCCTCTGTAAAAAAATACATAGGAATCCCTATTTTTCCACTCATGTACCAGTTTTTAAAAATCATTATCTAATGTATGACTTCTATTCTGAATTTTTATAGAGGAGAATCAATAGATTAGTTGCTTCAGAAGCTATTATGACGTACAAAAGCAACTAATGTAAAACATAAAATAGAATTCCTATACTTCAAATTACTAGGGGTGAGGTATACCTTAGCAAACACAGATAATGTAACAAAAATAGAGTATAAAGAAACATTTCAGTGCCATAAGAAGAAAAAGCAAAAAACCAGTAACATAAAAATAAGACCAAATATTTTCCTCATCTTAGTAAGTGTGAATGGGACACCTATCTAATAAAAAAGGAAAATAAAGCACATCAAAACAAACAAATAAAAAGCAATACACACATTTAGTGAGGCAGAAAGGCTAAAGAAATCACAAAGTTATATCTGACAAAAATAAAATTGAATTCAAGGTGAAAAGTATTAACATTCGGAGGCCTTTTCCTTGCAATAAGCACTACATGTTACACAATGTATAAAACTTTATCATCAACATTTTGCAACAAACAAATGTAGAACTGAAATGTATAAAGTAAAATACATTGGCAATCCAAATGTGTAATAGTAATTGGAGACTTTAGCACCTTTTTCTGAGTTCTTCACAGATTAAGTATATAAAAAATCAAAATTAATTTAGAGGCAATCCAAAAATATCAGTGAGATTTTATATATATAAAATATATACATATAAAACATACTATGTATTAGTGTATATTATATATAATTATACAACATATGAGATTATATGTATCTATGTTGATAAATTGTATTTATTACTTGTAAAGCAGATATTGTTGGTTGTACATCCACCCAGTAATAATTCACTCTTCTTTCTGGTTAACAGAATGCCAATGTGGGCATCTTTGCTAACAGCAGTGTATGAACTATGATGGGTCTAAGTTGATGATAACAATCTGATTCTGACTTGTTAGTAATTGTTGGGTGTGTGAGATCAAAGGGAAAACACTTTTCGGCCTTCTAGAAAATATTTTTATCCCTGACATGAGACTTGTGAGAACACTTCTTTTTCCCTTCTTGCTTTTGGACATGTTTGTGACATAAAATGACACTGGGAATTGCTGTAATCTAATTGTCTTGGGTCCATGAGGGCAGACACTGCCAATACAGGAGGTGGATAGAGCATAAGGAGAGACAGTGTCCTGGATGGTGTCATCAACTTGCACAGCAAACTCTGAAAATCTCTACTCCTGAATTTCTTAAGTGAGATAATAATTTATTATTGTTTAAGCTACATTCAATACACAAACAGAGGTCAAATTTTCAGACCACAAACCAGTATATGTGGAAATAAAGATAAGAGGGGGAGAAAACAACCATTTGAAATTTAAAAACTTTCTCATAGTGAATTACTGATTCAGAGATATTTAATCTGATGTTGTAATGTGTCTAGTAAATAACAATGGTAAAATATTCCATATCAAAACCTTTGAGACGAGGCTAAAGGTTACATAGAAGAAACGAGAAATGATAAAAATAATATGAAATGTTCAAGTTTGAAAAGAAACAAAAGGTAAGCCTAAAGACAGCAGAATAGAATCAATGATGGTAAATTGGATAAAAGAAAATAAATTGATAAAATAGCTGATTGTTTTAAAATGTTAAATACTTGTTAGCATAATAAAACATTGTGCAAAATCATCTTATAATTATCTTTTTCTCCTCTGACTGTAGAAATCATTTAAATCATAATTCTATACTTTTTCTGTGTTCTCTCATTAGATTACATCTTTAATCTTTATAAAAATGTGCACAGGTGATCACTATATGTGAGGCTGTGACAGCTAATTTTATGTGTCAGTTTGACTGGGTTAAGAGATGTCTGGATAGCTGGTAAAATATTGTTTCTGGGTGTGTCTGTGACGATATTTCTAGAAGAGATGAGCATCTGAATCCATAAACTGAGTGAAAAAGATCCACCCTCACCAACGTGAGTGGGCATTGTCCAAACTGTAGAGGCCCTGAATAGAACCTAAAGGTGGAGCAAGAGGGAATTATCTTTCTACTTTAGCTGGGACATTCATCTTCTCCTGCCCTTGGACATCAAAGCTCCTGGTTCTCAGGCCTTTGGATTTAGGACTTACACCAGTGACACCGAACCCAGTTCTCAGGTCTTTGGCCTCTGAATGGAAGTGTGTCCGGAATTGGTGGGTTCTTGGTTTCACTGACTTCAAGAATGAAGCCGTGGACCCTCGCGGTGTTACAGTTCTTAAAGATTGTGTGTTCAGAGTTTCTTCTTACTGGTGGGATTGTGGTCTCCCTGACTTCAGGAGTGAAGCTGCAGACCTTCGCGGTGAGTGTTACAGCTCTTAAAGGCATGCATCTGGAGTTGTTGGTTTCTTCCGGTGGGTTTGTGGTCTTGCTGGCCTCAGGAATGAAGCTGCATACCTTCATGGTATTACAGCTCATAAAGGCAGCACAGACCCAAAGAGTGAGCAGCAGGGAGATTTATTGCAAAAAGCAAAAGAACAAAGCTTCTGCAGCATGGACGGGACCCTAGTGGGTTGCCGTTGCTAGCTTGGGCAGCCTGCTTTTATTCCCTTATCTGACTGCACCCACATCCTGCTGATTGGTCCATTTTACAGAGAACTGATTGGTCTGTTTTGACAAGGTGCTGATTGGTGCATTTACAAATCTTGAGCTAGATACAGAGTGCTGATTGGTGCATTTACAATCCTTTAGCTAGACACAAAATTCTCCAAGTACCCACTAGATTAGCTAGACACAGAGCACTGATTGGTGCATTTACAAACCTTTGGCTAGACACAGGGTGCTGATTGGTGCATTTGCAATCCTTCAGCTAGATACAAAGTGCTGATTGGTGCATTTACAAACCTTTAGCTAGACATAAGAGTTCTCCAAATCCCCACCCAACTCAGGAGCCCAGTTGGCTTTGCCTAGGCAATACTGCCCCAAGGCCACAGGCAAAGCTGCCCACCAGTCTCCTGCCAGGTGCCCACACTCCATAGCCCTTGGGTGGTCAATGGGACCGGGCAGGGGGTGGCACCTGTCTGGAAGGCTCAGGCTGCATGGCAGCCCACCGGTGGGGGTGGGTGGGGGCTTGGGCATGGCGGGCTGCAGGTCCTGAGCCCTGACCCCTGGGGAGGTGGCTGAGGCCTGGCGAGAATTCAAGCAAGGCCAGGGTGGGCCGGCAGTGCTGGGGGACCCGAG
>NW_012101709.1:121921-124440 GCF_000951045.1 Mandrillus leucophaeus
TCAAGCAAGGCCAGGGTGGGCCGCCAGTGCTGGGGGACCCGAGGCACCCTCCGCAGCTGCTGGTCGGGTGCTAAGCCCCTCACTGCGCAGGGCTGGTGGCGCTGGCCGGCTCTGAGTGTGGGGCCTGCTGAGCCCACCCATCCAGAACTCGCACTGGCTCCTGAGCACCACGTGCAGCCCCGGTTCCTACCAGCGCCTCTCCCTCCACACCTCCCGGCAAGTAGAGGGAGCTGCTTCTGGCCTCCGCCAGCCCAGAGAGGGGCTCCCACAGTGCAGCCTGGTGCTGAAGGGTTCCTCAAGTGCGGCCAGAGTGGACGCCAAGGCCAAGGAGGCGCCTAGAGGGAGGGAGGGCTGCTAGCATGTTGTTACCTCTCAGAAGTTACGCCAACAGCTTCCCTGGTTCTCAGGCCTTTGAACTGAGACTGAACTGCACCATAGTCTTTTCTGGGTCTCCAGAATACAGAAGGCATATCATGGGTCTTCTTGACCTCCATAATTGCATAAGTCAATTTTTAGAGTAAATCTCTATCACTACCTATCTCTATCTGGACACAAATATCCTACTGGTTCTATTTCTCTGGAGATACATGACTAATACAGAGTCCTTGCCGATTTGAAAATTTATTTTGTTAATAAAAATGTGAGAATAAAATTTCTAGATTACTTATCCCCTTTTACACAAAAATTAAAAATACATCCTTAGTGATTTAATTATTTCAGCCTAAGTTTCTTCTTTAATAAAAAATCTATTTTTTTGTTTACAAAATTATTTTTATCAGATATCTATTTGTTAGAAGATATCAGTCTAAGTGAATGAAAATATAATAGAAATTAGGCACTATGGACTTTAAGGGTTTTTTGGTTATTCTTGAAATATAATAAATTTGCAAGGATATGATTCATTATTCACAGTTTTTAAAATACTTTTTTTTTCCTGGTACTTGGCAGGCCTATTTAACCAGAAGATTTATGCTTTCTTTCACTTCATGAAAATCATCTATTATTACAGCTAATGTAATTTATTTCTTCTGTATGTTCTGTTCCCTCCATAGATTTTTATTGTTTGTTTTCCCAATCTCTTTTTGTTTCTAATGATATTCATTGCAGTGCCTTTCCTCTATCCTCCTTGCTATTTTTAAACACTTAGGGTATCTTACTGACTTGATTTTGTTATTGTCAGATATGCTGGCTTTTACTTCTAATTTGGTTTTAATGTCTGTTGTGGCTGTATTCTCTTTCATAAATTCTTACTTTAGTTCTGCTTAAGAAATGTCACATAATCTTTATATTTCATAGAATTAGTTTTAAAATCTTCTTGGGGGTAAGAAGTAGTTATCTAAATGTGTTGTTCCCAGATGAAGTATGTTTTTCTGTGTTCTTCATCTATCTTTTGTTGAATAATTTTTGTACTGTTGTAACATTGCCTATTTTTCTGTCTTTTCATTTTATTATGGCCTTCTATTCGACACTAAACGATGTGGTATATGTTTTTGATTCCACTTCCTGTTTATCTGAAAATTATTATAGTGTTTTTCAACCATAGCTACACATTAAAATCACTTTAAAAATAGAGATGCTTGAATTCCAACCTAGCACAATTAAATTTCAATTACTAATGATGGGCCTCAGATGACTCTATCATGCCATTGAGCTAAAAGGGTAGATGTGGTTGGTTTTTATCATCTATTCATCATTTAGGGGTGAAAGAGATTCGCTTGAGGACAGGTGAGTCCAGAAATCTGGAGCTGAGAAATTGGAACAGTGTATCTTCTCCTCTCTATTCATTGAAACACTTGCACCAGAGCCTCTTCCTCAGAGCAGTTACAGATAAACTATAACATTTTATTATCTGTAGCCATCCAAGGCTTTCAAACATAGTTGACTCTCCTTTGACATATTTATTTATGTGCCTTTAGTTTACATAATGTCAGTAATAATTATAATTGACAGATTTTTACTGCTGGAAGGAATCTTAACAGTAAAGTATTTCCATGTGAGAAGACTGAGGCATCAAAGAGTTAAGTTAGTTTCCCAGAGTACATAGAAATGGTGGGGTATGTACATGAGAAGGGATTAAACATTTCAGGTACTGTTAGATGCTTTATGCACATCACATCATTGATTATATTCCAATAATCTTTTGAGATGATGGGAATGAAAATTATCAAATGCTTATTCAGCATTAACTCCCTATTATTCTACTTCCTAACAGCTTCTAGGTTTCTTCTTTAAGTGAACATCCCTTCCCTAATCAAACCCTTAGTTTCAACATTCATCAAAAATCTCCATCAATTTTCCAAAGTAATTAGTTTGGGGAAAGGCAGGAAACCCGGTACAAGTCAAGCAGTGCACAGCCTTGGTTATTTCAGATCGATCTTTTCAGAGCAAAGGTCTGGGCTTGTTTTAAGTATTTGTGAAAAGCCTTGCTCCCCTCTCTTAGCCTCCTACTAGATGTGAATGAGGAGCAAATGACTCCTGTTACTACTTCCAGCAGTCAGACTGTGACCATCAGGGAAACC
>NW_012101709.1:124490-142356 GCF_000951045.1 Mandrillus leucophaeus
GTTTCTAATGATATTCATTGCAGTGCCTTTCCTCTATCCTCCTTGCTATTTTTAAACACTTAGGGTATCTTACTGACTTGATTTTGTTATTGTCAGATATGCTGGCTTTTACTTCTAATTTGGTTTTAATGTCTGTTGTGGCTGTATTCTCTTTCATAAATTCTTACTTTAGTTCTGCTTAAGAAATGTCACATAATCTTTATATTTCATAGAATTAGTTTTAAAATCTTCTTGGGGGTAAGAAGTAGTTATCTAAATGTGTTGTTCCCATATGAAGTATGTTTTTCTGTGTTCTTCATCTATCTTTTGTTGAATAATTTTTGTACTGTTGTAACATTGCCTATTTTTCTGTCTTTTCATCATTTTATTATGGCCTTCTATTCGACACTAAACGATGTGGTATATGTTTTTGATTCCACTTCCTGTTTATCTGAAAATTATTATAGTGTTTTTCAACCATAGCTACACATTAAAATCACTTTAAAAATAGAGATGCTTGAATTCCAACCTAGCACAATTAAATTTCAATTACTAATGATGGGCCTCAGATGACTCTATCATGCCATTGAGCTAAAAGGGTAGATGTGGTTGGTTTTTATCATCTATTCATCATTTAGGGGTGAAAGAGATTCGCTTGAGGACAGGTGAGTCCAGAAATCTGGAGCTGAGAAATTGGAACAGTGTATCTTCTCCTCTCTATTCATTGAAACACTTGCACCAGAGCCTCTTCCTCAGAGCAGTTACAGATAAACTATAACATTTTATTATCTGTAGCCATCCAAGGCTTTCAAACATAGTTGACTCTCCTTTGACATATTTATTTATGTGCCTTTAGTTTACATAATGTCAGTAATAATTATAATTGACAGATTTTTACTGCTGGAAGGAATCTTAACAGTAAAGTATTTCCATGTGAGAAGACTGAGGCATCAAAGAGTTAAGTTAGTTTCCCAGAGTACATAGAAATGGTGGGGTATGTACATGAGAAGGGATTAAACATTTCAGGTACTGTTAGATGCTTTATGCACATCACATCATTGATTATATTCCAATAATCTTTTGAGATGATGGGAATGAAAATTATCAAATGCTTATTCAGCATTAACTCCCTATTATTCTACTTCCTAACAGCTTCTAGGTTTCTTCTTTAAGTGAACATCCCTTCCCTAATCAAACCCTTAGTTTCAACATTCATCAAAAATCTCCATCAATTTTCCAAAGTAATTAGTTTGGGGAAAGGCAGGAAACCCGGTACAAGTCAAGCAGTGCACAGCCTTGGTTATTTCAGATCGATCTTTTCAGAGCAAAGGTCTGGGCTTGTTTTAAGTATTTGTGAAAAGCCTTGCTCCCCTCTCTTAGCCTCCTACTAGATGTGAATGAGGAGCAAATGACTCCTGTTACTACTTCCAGCAGTCAGACTGTGACCATCAGGGAAACCAGAATAAGGTAAAAGAGCAGACACAAAAATAAAGGAGAAGCAAGGGTACTGGAAAAAGAGAAAGAGAGAGAGAGAGAGAGAGAGAGAGAGAATGCACTTGATTGAACTATACCTGGAACTTTCTACTTCTGGACTTTTTCGTTAAAATGAACCAACACATTCCCTTTGTTGTTTAAGCTTTAAGTTAGATTTTTTTTCTGCCTTGCAACTAAAAGCATCATAATTCATATAAGTGGAAATCACTTGAGGTGGCACTGCATTGTCCAATACTATAGCCGTTAGCCACTTATTGCCATTTAAATTAAAATTAATTAGAATTACCAAAGTTAAAAATTCAGTTTCTCAGTTGCACTAGCTGGATGCTGGGTACTCAATAGCCACATAAAGCTGGGACTATCTTATTGGACAGCACAGATGTAGAGCATATCTATCATCTCAGAAATGTCTATTGGTGAGAGCTCTTCAGTAATTTGTCCATAGTTATGCAGCTGCTAAATTTCAGAACTATCATTTGAGACCAGGCTTTAGCTGCCTAGAGAAGTGTTCTTTCTATCATGCTCCATTAAGCCCCACATGATCAAGTGCATTGATAGTAGGCATTCTCTAACAAAATGGTGCCACTTGTCTTGTGTTTGCATTTTAGCTCTGTAAATATAACACAAATGAATGGTCTGTAAGACACATCTAGTCATGGCCCAGCTTGCCTCCCTTAAATTATGTAAATCCTTATCCACATTGGTTTTAACATGAGTTTCTGTGACTTTTATTATCAATATTTGTATTTCTGTTTTTTCCCCAAATTTATATCAATGGTTAAGTCTTTTCAACACTTTCATTGTTATCGCTTTAATTTTTCTGAAGATTGTTCAGGAGTTTATTTTCCCTTGTGAATCTGCTAAATGTCTGTCATTGCCTTTTTATTTTCAAATACTTGCACATCAGTAAGCTTTCCCTAAGGTGAATGAGCTCTCCTCTTGACAGAGACTATGACATGAACAGAAAAATAGTACAAACTCCTCCATCCATGTCTGAAAATGAATTTGACAAAGCTTATTAATACCAGTAGCCTTCTGGCCATTTTAAAATCTAAGCATTCTGTTCATCGGCAGTAAAGCTTATTTCTTCTTGATTTGCTTTTAAATAAATAACCTATTGAACATTTGAAGTGCTTGCTGGTTATCAAAGTTGGAATTAATTGCACTGAATTACTCCAGGCAGATGAATAAAGCTGCCTATTTCAGCAGAATTCTATCCTAATGGACATTTTGTGGTACTATTGGAAATAATACTGAACATAAATGAAATAAAGATTTAGTTTCAAGCATGACTAAGTTCAGAGTCATGTTAACTAATAGATAATATATGATTTTAATCTTTGAATCTTTAAAAGTTTGTATTTTTAACATTTATGGTATATTCTAGTTGCTTTTAAATAAATATAAAATGAAGACACATATGTCAAAAATGCCTTCCTAAATCACTTTATTGTGCAAATTACATAAATATTCTACCAATTTTTGCTCCTTGTAATATTTAAATTTTGGTAGAAGTTATAAGATTTTGCATTACAGCAAACTGCATTAGGCATTGGTGTTCAAGAACAGGAAGTAATATTAATCCTGGGTTCAACTATGCTCTGTTATTTTGATATCGTTGCTAAGTTGCTTCATTGGAAATGGTGCTTCTATAACAGAGAGCTCAATTAAGGTTAATTAGCAGAAAGGACTTGACATCCATGATTAATAACCCTACTACTACACACTGATATTTTTGAACCATGTATCTAGCACCAGGTGTGATCTTGATGGAGTAATTGAAGTAATAAAGTGCTTTTTTTTCCTATATGCCTATTCAGCTGAATGAAACTCTAAGTGAGCCTTAGTTATATTCAAGATAGTTTTGTCATTTATTTTTAAATGATGACGTTTACCTCCCATAAGACTATCACAGTGAAATGGTTACGAGGAGGTATTCAGAGTCATTATAAGATATGTAGTCCCTCTATTTCTCACATTTTTATTTTGCTTCATTCATACACAGACATATATGAAAGGTTACTTTATTTCTGACATTTTTATGTTGTTTCATTCACAGAGCCCTTTATTATTGCAGCAAACCTTAGTGTCCTTCCAAATTAAAGAGAAGTGTAAGAAAATGGGAGCTACACATAGAGCAGAACACATCTGAATATGTAGTTCCTTGGTCACACAACCATGGAAGTGAAATATGACACATTCTCAGCAGTTGAAATTACCCTGAGCATTTATTCCTTTTTAAAACATTTTGGCTTGTTTTCCTCCAGAGGAATTAAACAGAGAAAGAAATATAAGGCATCCAAATTGGAGAGAAGGAAGTCAAGTTGTCCCTGTTTGCGAATGACATAATCTCATGTACAGAAAATCCTAAAGATGCCACCAAAAAAGCATTACAACTAATAAATATATTTAGTAAAGTTGCAGGATACAAAAGCAAATATAAAATCAGTAACATTTCTATATGTGAATAGAGAACTATCTGAAAAAAGAAATCAAGAAAACAATGCCATTTACAATAGCTACAAAAAAATACCTAAAAATTAAACAAGAAAGGGGAAGATCTTTACACTGAAAACCATAAAACATTGATAAAAGAAATTGAAAAGAACACAAAGATGGAAAGATATACTCTTGGAATAATTCATATTGTTAAAATATTTATACCACCCAAAGCAATCTACAAATTTAATGCAATCCCTATCAAAATACCAATTATATTATTCACACAAATAGAAAATACAGTACTAAAATTCATATGGAACCACAAAACAGTCTCAAGAAAAGAGCCCTAATAGCCAAAACAATCTCAAGAAAACACCAAAACAAAAACAAATTGGAGACATTATACTACCTGACTTTGAAATTTACTGAAACGCCGTAGTAATATAAACAGCATAATATTAGCATAAAAACATACATAGACCAATGGAAGAGACTAGAGAACCCAGAAATAAACCCACCTATGCACAGCAAATTGATTTTTGACAAAAGTATCAAGAACATAACTGGGGAAAAGACAATCTCTTCAATAAATGGTGCTAAGAAAATTGAATATCCACAATCAGAAGACTAAAACTGGACACCCGATCTTTCATTAAGTCAAAATGAATTAAAGATTTATATGTAAGACCCAAAACTATGAAAATACTCGAAGAAAACATAATAAAAATGCTTCATAACACTGAAGTGGGCAAAGATATTTTTGATAAGAACTCGATAGTATAGGCAAGAAAAACGAAAATAGAAAAATGGAATTACATCAAACTATAATGTTTCTGCCCAGCAAATGAAACAATCAGCAGAGTGAAGAGAAAACCTACAGAATGAAAGAAAATATTTGCAAACTCTACATATGACAAGAGGTTAATATTTAACATTTATAAGGAACTCAAGCCAACAGCAAAAAATAAAAAACCCAAATCCAAAAAACAAGTAATCTAGTTGAAAAATGGGCAAAAGACTTCAATAGACATGTCTCAAAAGAAGATACCTAAATGACGAATAGATATATGAAAAAAATGTGCAACATCACTAATAATTGGGGAAATGCAAATGAAAACTATATTGGGATATCACCTTACTTCAGTTAGAAAGGCTATCATCAAAATGGCAAAAGATAATAAGTGTTGGTTAGAATGTGGAATAAAGAGAATGCTTGCACACTGTGGAAATGTAAGTTAGTACTGCCACCATGAAGACAGCATGGAGTTTCCTCAAAAAAATTAAAAATAGAATTACCACATGATCCAGCAATCACACTACTGGATATATATCCAAAGGAAATGAAATCAGTATGTGAAAGAGATTTCTGTACTCCTTTGTTTATTGCAGCACTATTCACAATAGCTGAGATATGGAATAAACCTAAATGTCCATCAACTGATGAATAAAGAAAATGGGGTGTATATACCCACAATGGACTATCATTCAGACATAAAAAAGAATGAAATCCCGTCATTCACAGCAACATAATGAGCCTGGAGGACATTATGTTAAGTGAAATAAGCCAGAGGCTGAAAGAAAAATACCACATTTTCACTTCTGTGTAGAATCTTAAAAAGTTGATCTCATAGAGGTAGTAAATAGAACAGTAGTTACCGGTGATAGTAGGGGTAAGAAGGAGAGAGGATGTTCAACAGGTATAAAGTTACAAATAGAAAGGAAACATAAGTTCTGGTGTCCTATTACACAGTAGAGTGACTATAGGCAACAATAAGGTATTATATATCTTGAAATAGCTAGGAGAGAGCATTTTGTATGTTCTCACTACAAAGAAATGATAAATGTTTGAGGTGATGGATATGCTAATTACCTTGATTACATAATGTGTACATGTATCAAAACATCACATTGTACTCCATAAATATGTACAATTAGTATGTTTCAAAAAAATTAGAAGTACATATTATTTAAAAAACAAAAAGAAAGATATGGATCCTACATCTATAAACTGTGGGCAAATCTTTGTAAAATCTAGTAGGCAATCACTTTTTCTCATTTACTACTGTGTGCTTGTAACTTAGAACTGTTCCTGACACATTGTAGGCACTCAATAATAGCTATTGAATGAATGAATGACGCAAGAGGTAGGACTATGCCATCTTCTAGGTCTAATTGTAATGGTTTCCTTAGCAGTTCTACTGTGTGCTGTGACTGTGTTAATCATACTTAATAGACAGGGAAATAGCTTCTCTTTTTAAACATTTTATTCTTTATTGTAAAATGAATAATAAAGCCTATACTATGGAATTTTTAAAGGAATCAATGCTTAACATGCATGTGAAAGAGTTATAAATTTAAAATCATAATACCACTATGAGTTATTATTAGGCTCCCTGTTGCTTCATCATTCTACATTCCTAGCACTTGAAAACATTGGTGAAAGATGTTTCACTGAAAAAAGATTATAACTAGAGATGCCAGTGTAGAGAAAACAGATGCTTAATGGAATAAAAACGCAAATACTGTGGTGATAAATTTATTCTGTTGTGATCAAATAAAACCATTTATTAACTAAGTAAATCTGTGGAAAAGTTTCCAACGCTACCATTGAAATGTATATACCGCAGTCAGACTGATATCATAATACTCTAAAGATTGTTTTTTACTAAAATTTTACTACTAATTTTCGCAATAAGCATTCTCCATTAACAAAAACTCAGAAGCAAACAAACTAAAGCCAGACTTCTTAATAGTGCTCATAAAGGATCTCCCAGAAGTTAAACATTCTGCTTGTACCCCCATACTATTCCAATCTAGACTCTACACCTGAAGTGTGGGCTTAAGCTCTACTATTTCAGTGAGGCCTTTCCTCAGTCCCTCATGCTAGAGGCTATTGCCATTCCAAAAATGACTATAGCACTTGCTGACACAGCCCACTGCTTTTTAGAGGGACAAATCCATTTAAAAAAAAAATAATTAGCATGCTTTCCCTGTGTTGCTTGAAGAACTGGTCTCTTTATCTTGTCGCCCAGTTTCATTTCTTTAGCTGGATTGTATGCTTCAAAGGCAGAAGACATTTCTCATATGTTTATGTTGTCCCTCTGAAGTCATCACAGGGTTTTACATTGCAGCTACCTAATAAGTACACATTCATTTCATTTGAAGACTCAAAAGCACAGAACGTTAGAACTAAAAGGGATACTACAGTTGTTACCATGTTTCAACATTTTGAATTTAATGCTTTTGGGAAGGATATGTAGTCTTCAGTTCACCAGAGTCCCCACCACTTTTGTCTGACCCTGGCCCTGCCACATTTAGTTGGTCTCTGAGGCATCTGTAGCTGTCATTCTGGATAGACACCCATAAGGGACTGTGATCTAGAGGCCTTTAGTGGTTTGCCTGAAATGACACTGAGCTACCTTAATGACACTGCCAGGCCTAACCTGAAGGCTTTATTTTATTTTATTTATTTTTCAGAGCTCTTTTCATCTCAGTATATTGCCTTCTCAAATGACTTAACCTAATTATTGTTTTTGTATGCCAGTCTCCTTCCTGCACCCAAATTAAGCTGTAATAAAAGTCAGTCTACTTGTTCAAGACTAGAGATACTACAGGGATACTTGAGAATGTATAGTCAACACTGTAAATCAGAACATATATAGTTTATAATAGATACAATAGATATAGTTTGGTATGTTAACTTTGCAAAAACATTTTTGTGGTGATGCAGAACAATGAATCTGAACTTGTGAAATGTTTAGGTAACAGCAATAAGCTAACAACAACAAAAACATTTTATCAGACTCTTAAAAATCATAACAAAATGAAGACTTTTAACTCCACTTTGTGTAAAACACTTCTAGATCATACTTTAAAATGGTATCAAAGGCCCTATAACTGACAAGAAAAGACTCCCATTTCTTTACTTTGTCCCTTTATCTTTTCTAGATGCTTAAAAATAAAAATAACTTATGTTTGCAGGATAGAGACACTATAATCAAAAGCATTTAACGAGAGTGAGAGAATGAGAGAGAAGGACACACACACACACACACACACACACAGACACACACACACACGGAGATAGAGATTTTTGGCTTATTTATTAAAAAATTAGAAAAGTTTTATATAAACTTTGGTGTCTATCCCATATCTAATACAAATCTTGCCAAGAATCTATTTTGTAGTTTAAGCAATGCTATTGTTTGTACAGTATGTTTTTATACTTATACAATTATTTCCCAATGACATCATCATTTCTTTATATAATTTCTTAATCAGTACGAGGCAACATTAGTTCGAAGACATTAACTGAAAAATCAAAATGTGTTTCTTTGTCCACAGCAAATAGAGCATTTCTTAGATTTAATATTTAAAAATAATTTAGTTGATACACATAAAAAGACCCAAAATGTGACTTCTAAGCCTTTTATTTAGGGAACAGATGCAGTCTTTATCTGTTCACTACCATGTTATTAGGCAGACAAAAGATAAATAAGGTCTCATGTGAATGACACAGTTAATATGTTTATAAAAAATAAAACTATGGGAGTAAATGTTCTTAAATGGAAAAAAATGTATATAAATTGAAAAAAAATTTGAAGAAAAAAACATGTTTGTGGGCTAAAAAGAATAGAAGTGAAACTGTTTTAGAGCTCTTTATTTTAAGCAGAAAATCAGTCAATGGGAGGAAAAGTTGCAAGTAATACAATCCTGAAGAACTCTTAACACCTTGAGGATGTTGAAAGGAAACCAGACAAACCACAAAGTAAAAGATAGATAGCAAAGGAAGGGAGGAGCTAAAGCAGGCAGGTGAAATTGTTCTGCACGAAACCTTAGAAACAGTGAGCATTATGAAAATGGGCCACTTATTTTTTTTCTATGAAAGCATCTTGATTGAGGCAGTCTTTGCTCTTGAACAGAGAGCTTATATTTTCCCACATTTGTACCAAATAGCAGCCCACTTACTTTGTACCCATAATCCTGCTTTATCTTTTTGAATAGCAGTTATTACTACCTGATATGTATTTGTGTTTGTATATTGTCTAAATTTCTCCACTGGAATATAATGTCTCTAAGGTCATGGCTTGCTGTTGCAACCCTTGTACCTAGAACAATGTCTGACACACGGAGGTCCCAAAAAGTATTCGTTGAATGTGCATTTAGGTACTACATTTAGATACTCTTCATTTTTTTTGGTTATACTTTTAATAATAATCTACTGTATAATGATTGATTTGTTATTGAAAGATAGACACAATATATATTCTGGTTTGAATGTATCCCCTAAATTTCAAGTGTTGGAAACTTAATTCCCAATGTGGCAGTATTAAAAAGTGGAGCCTTTACTTATACACCATGGAATACTATACAGCCATAAAAAAGAATGAGTTCATGTCCTTTGCAGGGACACGGATGAAGCTGGAAACCATCATCCTCAGCAAACTAACACAGGAACAGAAAACCAAACACAGCATGTTCTCACTCATAAGTGAGAGTTGAACAATGAGAGCACATGGATACAGGGAGGGGAACAGCACACACCACGGCCTGTTGGGGTATGGAGGGTAAGGGGAGGGAGAGCATTAGGACAAATACCTAATGCATATGGGGCTTAAAACCTAGATGATGGGTTGACAGGTGCAGCAAACCACCATGGCACATGTATACCTGTGTAACGAACCTGCACGTTCTGCACATGTATCCAAGAACTTAAAGTAAAATAAATTTACATATATATTATATATACATATATTAGATCCAACTAGATATTTTAGGTACCTACAATATTTAAGGCACTGAAATAGACATGTTAACATATTGTGATGATTAAATATAATTATATATGTCAATAAAAGTGGGGCCATTAAGAGGACATTGAATCACGAAGGTTCTGCCTTCATGAATGAATTAATCCATTCATGAAGTAATGGGTCAATGGGTTATCATGGGAGTGGAACCGGTGGCCTTATAAGAAGAGGAAGAGAAACTTAAGCAAGCATGCAACACACTCAGCCCCCTTGTCATATGATGCCCTGTACTATCTTGGGACTCTGTAGAGTCCCCACCAGCAAGAAAGCTCTCATCAGATGCGGTCCCTTGACCTCATACTTCTCAGCCTCCATTAACTGTAAAAAAAATTCCTTTTAAAGTAAATTACCCAGTTTCAGACATTTTTGTGTCTGAAACATATTGTGATAAGCAATAGAAAATGGACTAATATAATATATAATTATATATGGTATTTAGTTTTGCAAGGCAGAAATGCATACCCACACACTTGATCAAAAAAATCATTCTGAGCTTTGGGCTCACCTGAGTCCCTCCTGGAGACCTGGAACTAAACTGATGATTGTAACTGTGAAGCCCTCACCTGCTCTGAAAGGATAATTGGGCATTTGATATATTTAGTTTAATTGTGTGTAAAGTGAATTTAAATCTTTGAACTACAAGAGAAAATTTACAATATTAAACTGGCAGGAGGATAAAAATTATGAGTGTTGGATATATGAGACAGTTCAGCAAACAAAATCACTAGCCTAGCACTGAGTGATGAGGATTCTTAAAATGCACAGGAATGTGCGTATTTGTTAGTCGGGTGCACAGATACACACGCAAACTGAGGAGTGTGATTTCCTGAAACTCTCTTAAGAGGAGGTATCTTTTGCAGATATCTTTAACACATTTCAAACAAATCTCAGTTGTTGCAATGATGTAGAATCCTAAATCTGGAAGAGACTTAAATTATCATCTGATCCAGTACTTTTCTCTTTTTTTTCTCTTATTTTCCTGGACATTTTAGCTTAGGGGGAAAAAAAAAAAAAAAAGGCTAACAGGGAAGAACAGAGAACAAAATCCAAAGTAACAGAAGTGGACTGAGAGCCCCAGACATTTATCCAATCAGCATCTCCTATTCTCTACCACTTCCAAAGGTACCTATAACCTTATATACCTTCAGTGCTATCTTCTGTACCATTTTGAGTTTGATCTTCGCTTGACCACTTTAGGTTGCCCTATTCAGAAACATCAAATCATTTAGAAATTCTACCTTAAGTTGAATTGGATCTTCTGTGATTGTCCAATTAGATAATTACATCATTCTGGAAGAAGTCAAAGCCAGAGTCTGGCAGACCATTTCTAAAGACTTTCTTTCAAACCGAGATTGACTAATTAGTTAACATTTCAAAATTTTCAGTGTTCATTCAGTTATGAATCCAACTAATTCTGCTATTTACCAGCCACAATCCCCTGTCATGTTCAGATAAATGAGTGATAAATGTTTTCAAGTTGAAACCAAGATATGCTACAATTATCGTTCTCTTATTGCAACTTTTGTAATCTTAGCAACAAAAACAAAAAGATGCCAGTCATGTGTGTGAGTTCACTGCTGCCTCCTACCAAGTACATTTTCTTATAGAATGAGTAAAAAAGTGTTCAGAACATCTACTGTAGAATTTTGCTCAGGATTCATATCAACTACACTGCCCTATTTTTCATGGAATTTTTGTGTATGCCATAAATGCTGCTTAATAACAGCAAAGCTGGAAATTAATTCCTATGTCTTTCTTTCTCTGAAGAATTCAAAACTCTAATGTATTTTTTTCACCTGTTAGCATTTTCCTTCAGGGTGATATTTTATATTCACAAAATACAAGCTATTAGTTATGGCAAATTTCATTATAGTCTAGAGTTATAAAAGGTCTCTAAATTATCCTAAATGCTTAAGACAACTGTAAAGAGCAGTTTTCAGAACAAAATCAGAAACTATGAGCAGTATTAGCAATATCAGGACAGTATCAGCAACAATCTCAGATAATGACTACAGGCATGCACCATCACGCCCAGCTGATTTTTGTATTTTTAGTAGAGGTGGGATTTCATCATATTGGCCAGGCTGGTCTCGAACTCCTGACCTCAAATGATCCACCCATCTCAGCCTCCCAAAGTGCTGAGATTACAGGTATGAGCCACCATGCCTGGCTGAGGTATTCTTATTCGCACACCATCACATTAAACAAATTTATTTTTAATTGAGTCATCTGGAAAATATCGTTGGAAAATAGTTATTTTTCACACCCACCCACAATTTATCTGTTATTTTAAAGTTCGGAATTTGATATGTTGGATTTTTTTTTTTTTTTTTGACAGACTCTCACTCCGTCGCCAGGCTGGAGTACAGTGGTGCAATCTCGGCTCACTGCAACCTCCACCTCCCTAGTTCAAGCGATTCTCATGCCTCAGCCTTCCGAGTAGCTGGGACTACAGGTGTGCCGCCACCATGCGCAGCTAATTTTGTATTTTTAGTAAAGACGGGATTTCACCATGTTGGCCAGGATGGTCTCGATCTCTTGACCTCGTAATCCACCCACCTCGGCCTCCCAAGTACTGGGATTACAGTTGTGAGCCACCGCGCCCGGCTGCAGTTTATTGAAATAGAATAATTACAGACCATGAAATAGGCTGCAAGGTAGAATTTCTTTGACTCCTCACAGAGACCAACTGACTGGCAGCAAAATGAGAACAGCCTGGAAGCAGCCCAGTGCTGAATTATACCCATACCCAATGCTATGGGTATAACTTTTTCTGTGGAAAAGGCCGAAAGGACAATGACATGACAGCTGAAAGTATAAACCAGCCTCCTAGTAAGAAGCTGTGATATTACCATTTATTGGGAACAGGTCGTCACAGTCTATTTGTCAGAGGTAACTGATTGAGCATTTCTTTACTCCATAATTAATTATTAGGTGCTGTGGGAAGAAAAGATTATGTTAGGCTTTGAGTGTTAGAAAATAAGAAAGCCTATAGTCCCTTTTCTCAAACAGTCACAGACTTAAAGGGTGAAATGAAGCATTTGATTTCATTTGGACACTCTCGAGATGGCAGAAAGCTAACCTTTTGTTCTGAGTTATCTCACTCTTTTTCAGGGCCGGGATCTAGAGGCCTTTCATTTCCAGGGAAATTCTGAAATACCAAGCCCTGAGTTTTGTGTGACTTTCAAGCTTTGAATATCTTATGTGTGCTTATCAGAGTCAAGAGGTGTTTTCATGGTATTTAGAAGTCCTTAGCCCAAATATTTCTGTCTTTTTTCTTCTGCCTAAGATGAAGAATAGCCTTATTTGGTATGTCAGTGGTTTGACATTGCTCATTACACTTTTTTCTCTGTTGTGTGGCCAATTACAAGCTTGCCTCAAGCCCAGGTATTGTAGGTTTCAGCTGTATTGAGAGCAGTTGCAGGGAAAATTGCATAATGTGGGAAAGCAGACAAGTGGGGCTGAGTGGCCGAGCCCCAGCTTTATCTCTGTTCTATCACTTGCTGATTGGGTGGTTTGGGGAATAACACTTCAATTCTCTGAGACCCAGTGTCCTCATTTGTAAAATGAGGAATTTGGACCAGATCATTTCAAGGTACCTTTAGGCACAAACATGGAACATTATTCTGAGAAGCTAAAAATTAGAAAATCCATTCTCACTTCGTATCACACCTACTGGTATCACGAACAATAGGCAGAGAGAGAAGAATATTCCCTTTTAAATTAACAATAAGAATTGAATATAAACTAATCTTTTGTTTCTTTCCTTACACAAAGAAATTTTTAATCATTCCATTATTTTCTTCATGTTGTGTTTTTCTTGACATCTGAATCTTTTCCAGGTTTGACAAAACACTGACTATCACACCTATTTCTGAAATAATTTGGTGAGTTTTTCAATTATGTCCATTCCATAAGATGCCTTGAGTAGAGTAATTTTCAAATTTGCAAAGGTAGAGAGATAAGTACAATATGCAAAGTAACGTACCAAGGTAAGTGAAAGGTATAAATTGAAAAACCGAATAAACATTATAAACATAAAAGGCACGGTGACCTAAATTAAAACAAGGTAGAATATTTTGTGGATTGGATTTCCATTAAACTCATTAACAACTTTCTTTAATTTTTGTTGGAGCAAAACATAGGTGTACTGCTAGGCTATTCTTACAGTACTACTCAAGTTATTAAAATTTAATGAATTTTACAATTTTGAAAAAGGAGAAGTGAACAAACGCTTGTTTTTCTTAACCTCCTTAGGCTTCAACTGACTTCTCTGCAAGGTAAAAATACTGCTACCTACCTCATGGCTTGTTATAAGGACTGAATGTGATAATGGAAGTCAAGTCCTCTACTTGGTATGCACGAATGGCTTATAAGTTTTCTGGGTTGGTCTTGATACTTGTTGCTATACGTACTTTATTTCTTTTCATTCTACAAGTGATATTTTGAGTAATATTTTGGAATGATATTTATTTATTTATTTTGTACAAGAGAAAAAAAAGAATCAGAGAACTGAAGGTTCTTATTCAACGTCACAAAATACAAGGTGGTTAAGGTTGGAATTGTAATCGTCTTAAGGTCTACATGGCTTTTAGGCACTTGATTTTCTTGGGACCCAATCCAAATGTGTAAGCCTTAAAATGGTTGTTCTGGCTGGCTGCGGTGGCCCATGCCTGTAATCCCAGCACTTTGGGAGGCTGAGGCGGGCTGATCACCTGAGGTTGGGAGTTCGAGACCAGCCTAACCAACATGGAGAAACCCCGTCTCTACTAAAAATACAAAATTCGCTGGGCATGGTGGGGCATGCCTGTAATCCCAGCTATTTGGGAAGCTGAGGTGGGATAATTGCTTGAACCCAGGAGGCAGAGGTTGCGGTGAGCCGAGATAGTGCCAATGCACTCCAGCCTGGGCAACAAAAGTGAAACTCCGTCTCAAAAAAAAAAAAGAAAAAGAAAAAGAAAGGGCTTGTTTTAAGTTCGTAGGAGAATATTGACTTGGTAAGTCTGCATGAAGAAATAATATTGTTAGTTTTCATGTATAGAAAAGTAACTACAATTTATTGTGATTTTAAAAATTAACTGAGCCTTAAGTATCAAAATGAATGTTAGTTTTTAAAGTGATCTTTTTGGGAGGCTGTCTTGAGTGCTCCTTCCATTGTCCAGAGTATTTTGAGATTGCTATCTCAAATAGTGACACTAGTCAACTGGTTTGATTATTTGAGTCACATCTCTTATTTTATTTTTAAAGAAAATGTTGTTTTAACCAATTTGTTTATTTACTATATTAGCTTCTGGCTCTTTCCAAAGAATAAAATCATCCCCAAAAGGATCAATACCCTTTGATCTTAAATCTATTAAAAAGAATATAGGTAGGCTTGAAATATGTCTAGATGTATGGATTCTAATATTATTTCAAGTAATGACATACTTTGGAATATAGCCATGTTCACTTAACAATAGGAACTTGCTCTGAGAATGTGTCATTAGGCAGTTTCATCACTGTGCAAACATCATACACTGTACTTACACAACCTATGTGGTATAATGCACTACACACCAAAGCTATATGGTATAGCCTGTTGCTCCTAGGTTACAGGCCTGTATAGCATGTTACTGTACTGAATGCTGTAGGCAATTGTAACACAGTAATAAGTGAGGCATATCTTGGAGACATTGTTGGTTCAGTCGAGACCACCACAGTAAAGCGAATAAAGCAAGTCACACAAATATTTTGGTTTCCCAATGCATATAAGTTATGTTTACCCTATACTATAGTTTATTAGGTGTGCAACAGCACTATGTCTAAAACAACAAGAAACATACATTAATTTAAAAATACTTCTTTGCAAAAAAATGCTAAGGAACATCAGAGCCCTCAGTAAGTCATAATCTTTTGGCTCGTGGTGGGTCTTGCTTTGACTGAGATGGCTGTTTACTGATTAAGGTGGTGAAAGATTTCTCTGAGTATGAGATGTTGTTTGACAGCATTTTACCCACAGTAGAACTTCTTTCAAAATTAGAGTCAGTCCTCTCAAATCCTGCCACAACTTTGTCAACTAAATTTATATAGTAGTCTAAATTCTTGGGGGTCATTTCAACGTTTACAACATCTTCACCAGGACTAATTTCCATCTCAAGAAATAACTTTCTTGGCTCATCCATTAGAAGCAACTCCTCATCCATTCACATTTTATCATGAGATTGCAGAGATCCAATCACGTCTTTAAGATCCACATTTAATTCTAGTTGTCTTGCTAATTCTACCAAATCTGCAGTTACTTTCTGCACTGAAGTCTTAAATCCCTGAAAGCTATCCATGAGAGTTGAAATCAAATTTATCTAAATTCCTGTTAATTTTAATATTTTTACCCCCTTGCATGAATCACAAGTATTCTCAATGGCGTATTGAATGGTGAATTCTTTGCAGAAGGCTTTCAACTTACTTTGCCAAGATCCATCAGAAGAATCACTATCTATGGCAACTGTAGCCTTACTACATGTTTTTTTTCCTTCCTTCCTTCCTTCCTTCCTTCCTTCCTTCCTTCCTTCCTTCCTTCCTTCCTTCCTTCCTCTCTTTCGCTTTCTCTTTCCTTCTTCTCTTTATTTTCTCTTTTCTTTTCTTTTCTTCAGAGTCTTGCTCTGTTGCCCAGGTTGGAGTGCAGTGGCATGATCTCGGCTCACTGCAATCTCTGCTTCTCAGGTTCAGGCTATTCTCATGTCTCAGCCTCCCGAGTAGCTGGGATTACAGGCATGTGCCATCACACCCAACTAATTCTTGTATTTTTAGTAGAGATGAAGTTTCACCGTGTTGCAATGCTATTTCGAACCCCTGGCCTCAAGTGATTTTTCTGCCTTGGCCTCTGAAAGTGCTGAGATTACATGTGTGAGCCACCCCATCCAGCCACTACATGTATTTCTTAAACTATAAGACTTAGAAGTCAAAATTACTCATTGATTCATAGGCTGCAGAATGGTTGCTATGCTAGCAGGCATCAAAACAGCACTTATATCCTTGAATATCTCCATAAGACCTCTTGGGAGACCAAGTGTATAGTTAACGAGCAGTAATATTTTTAAAGAAGTCTCAACAGTGGGCTTAAAATTTTCAGTAAACCATGCTATGAACAGATATGCTGTCATCCAGGCTTTGATAATCAATTTTCAGAGCACAAGCAGGATAGATTTAACGTAATTCCTAAGGGCTCTCTAAAATTTTCAGAATGATAACTGAGCATTGGCTTCCACTTAAAGTCACCAGCTACATTAGCCACTAATAAGACAGTCTGTCATTTGAAGCTTTTAAACTAGGTGTTTGGTGTAGACACTTTCATCACTTACGTTAGCTAGATCTTCTGGATAACATGCTTCTGCTTCTACATCAGCACTTGCTGCTTCCCCTTGGGCTTTTATTTTACACAGATGGCTTCTTTTCTTAACCCTTATGAACCAACCTCTGTTAGCTTCTAACATTTTTTTTGAAGCTTCTTTGCCTCTCTCATCCTTTATAGAATTGAAGAGAGTTAGAGCCTTGCTCTGGATTAGGGTTTGGCTTAATGAAATATTGTAGCTGGTTTGAACTTCTATCCATATCAACAATAGGGCTTTGGAATACAGCCATGGTCACTTAACAAACACTTTACTTTCTTCTTATTATTTTTTATTTTACAAAAGTATGGAATGCTTCACGAATTTGCATGTTACCCAGGGACTGTTGTTACCCGGGGACCATGCTAATCTTCTCTGTATCGTTCCAAATTTTAGGATATGCGCTGCTGAAGCGAGCACACTTTCCTATTACTCTTTCGTTCACTGAAGTAGCAGCTTTAATGTCTTCCAACAACTATTTCTTTGCATTCACAACTTGACTGTTTGGCAGAGGGTGAGCTTTCGGCCTGTCTTGGCTCCTACGCCTTCCTCACTAATCTTCATCATTTCTAGATTTTTATTTAGACTGAGTGATGTGTGACTCTTCCTTTCCCTTGAACAATTAGAGGCAATTGCAGGGCTTTAATTGACCTAATTTCAAAATTATTGTATCTTAGGGAATAGGGAGGCCCATGGAGAGGAAAAGAGATGTGAGAACAGCCAGTCAGTGGAGCAGTTGCAACACACAAATTTATTAATTTTTTCATCTTATTTTTT
>NW_012101709.1:143446-148860 GCF_000951045.1 Mandrillus leucophaeus
CACTCGTTGATTGATGGGCATTTGAGTTGGTTCCACATTTTGCTATTGTGAATTGTACCACTATAAACATGAGTGTGCAAGTATCTTTTTCAAATAATGACTTCTTTTCCTCTAGGTAGATACCCAGTAGTGGGACTGCTGAGTCAAATGGTAGTTCTACTTTTAGTTCTTTAAGGAATCTCCATACAGTTTCCCATAGTGGCTGTACTAGCTTACATTCCCACCAGCAGTGTAGAAATGCTCCCTGTTCACCACATCCATGCCAGCATCTACTTTTTAAAATTTTTTGATTATGGCTATTCCCACGACATTACATTCTGCTAGCCTAGAGGTCTTAGTTCCAGAGGGAGGTACATTGCCACCAGGAGACACAACAATGATTCCATTAAACTGGAGGTTAAGATTGCAAGCTGGACACTTTGGGCTCATCCTACCTTTAAGTCAACAGGCTAAGAGGGGAGTTGCAGTGTTGGCTGGAATGACTGACCCAGACTATCAAGATGAAATCAGCCTACTACTCCACAAGGGAGGTAAGGAAGAGTATGCATGGAATACAAGAGATCCATTGATGTCTCTTAGTATTACCATGCCCTGTGATTAAGGTCAATGGGAAACTACAACAGCTCATTCCAGGCAGTACTACAAATGACCCAGACCCATCAGGAATGAAGGTTTGGGTCACCCCATCAGGAAAAAAACCACGACCTGCTGAGGTGCTTGCTGAAGGCAAAGGGAATGCAGAATGGGTAGTGGGTAGTAGAAGGTAGTCATCAATACTAGCTAAGACCATGTGACCAGTTGCAGAAATGAGGAGTGTAATTGTCTTGAGTATTTCCTCCTTCTTTTGTTAAAAACATGCTTGTGCATATATACACTTGTACTAAGAAAATATCTTCATTTTATTTTTTTCCTATATTTTGTGACATGAGATTCATTAACTTCATATTAGCATTTAAGTATTGTTAATTTTATATAATAGCATTTGGATTGGGGATTGGTGCATATCTGGTTGTACAAAGGATAGTTGCTATACATTAGGCATAATTATGATCTTATTATTGTGTTTATTAGAAGATTATGATCTCAGGAGATGTGCATGGATTCAAGTTGACAAGGTGTGGACTTGTGATGTTTGATACTGAGTGTCAACTTGACTGAAGTATGCAAAGTATTGATTCTGTGTGTGTCTGTGAGGGTACTGCCAAAAGGGATTAACATTTGAGTTAGTGGACTAGGAAAGGCATACCTACCCCTAATCTGGGTGGGCACCATCTAATTAGCTGCGAGTGTGGCTAGAATTAAAAGCATGCAGAAGAACATGAAAAGACTAGACTGGCTTAGCATCCCAGCCTACATCTTTCTGATGCTGGATGTTTCCTGCCCTCAAACATGGGACTCTAAGTTCTTTGGCTTTCGAACTTGGACTGGCTTCCTTGCTCATCAGCTTGCAGATGACCTATTGTGGGACCTTGGGATCATGTGAATTAATACTCTTTATTAAATACTCCTTATTAAACTCATATATATATCTCCTATTAGTTCTCTCCCTCTAGAGAATCCTGACTAATACAAAGATCCATTTCATTCTCCTACACATGGCTTGCCAATTATCCCAGCCCCATTTGTTGTATAGGATATCCTTTCCCCACTTCTTGTTTCTGTTTGGTTTGTCAAAGATCAATCGAGTGTAAGTATTTGGCTTTATTTCTTGGTCCTCTGTTCTGTTCCATTGGTCTATGTGCCTATTTTTATACCAGCAACATGCTGTGTTGGTGACTATAACCTTGGAATATAGTCTGAAGTCAGGTAATGTGATACCCCCAGATTTGTTCTTTTTGCTTAGTCTTGCTTTGGCTATGTGGGCTTTTTGGTTCCACATAAATTTTAGGATTTGTTTTTTTAGTTCTGTGAAGAATGATGATGGTACTTTGATAGGAATCACATTGAATTTGAAGATTGTTTTTAACAGTATGGTTATTTTCAAAATATTGTTTCTATCCATCCATATTGTTTCTTTCCATATGTTCATGTCATCTATAATTTCTTTCAGCTGTGTAGTTTTCTTTGTAGATATCTTTCACCTCCTTGGTTAGGTATATTCCTAATGACTTTTTTTTTTTTTTTTTTTTTGGTGCAGCTGTGTAAAAGGGGTTGAGTTCTTGACTTGATTCTCAGCTTGTTCACTGTTGATGGATAGCAGTGCTACTGATTTGTTTGTACATTAATTTTGTACCCAGAAGCTTTACTGAACTCATTTATCAGTTCTAGGAACTTTTTGCATGAGTCTTTAGGGTTTTCTAGCTATGTGTTCATATCATTGGCAAACATCACAGTTTGACATTCTGTTTACCTATTTGGATGTCCTTTACTTCTTTCTCTTGTATGACTGCTCTGGCTTGGACTTCCAGTGCTATTTTGAATAGAAGTAGTAAAAGCAGGTATTTTTGTCCTATTTCAGTCCTCATGGGGAATGTTTTCAACTTTTCCCCATTCAGTATAATGTTGACTGTGGGTTTGTCATGGATGGCTTTTATTACCTTAAGGTATGTCCCTTCTATGCTGATTTTGTTGGTTTTTAATCATAAAGGATACTGGATTATGTCAAATGCTTTTTCTGTGTCTATTGAGATAATCATGTGATTTTTAATTCTGTTCATGTGTTATATCACATTTATTGACTTGCATATGTTAAACTGAGAGGTGACAATGTGCTGGCAGTCCTCACTCGCTCTCAGTGCCAACTTGGCCTCGGTGTCTGCTCTGGCCATGCTTGAGGAGCCCTTCAGCCTGCTGCTGCACTGGGGGAGCCCCTCTCTGGGCTGGCCAAGGCTGGAGCTGGCTCCTTCTGCTTGCAGTTAGGTGTGGAGGGAGAGGCATGGGTGGGAACTGGGGCTGCAGGCAGTGCTCATGGGCCAGGATGAGTTCCGGGTGGGCATGGGCTTGGCTGGCCCTGCGCTCAGAGCAGCTGGCCAGTGCCGCCAGCCCTGGGCAGTGAGGGGCTTAGCACCTGGGTCGGCAGCTATGGAGGGTGCGCCGGGCCCCCTAGCACTGCCAGCTTGCCCACGCCACACTCAAATTCTCGCTGGGACTCAGCTGCCTCCCTGCAGGGCAGGGCCCAGGACCTTCAGGCTGCCATTCTCAAGCCACCCACTGTCCGTGGGCTCCCACGTGGCCTCAGCCTCCCTGAATGGGTGCCGTCCCCTGCTCCTTGGTGCCCGGTCCCATCAACCACTCAAGGGCTGAGGAGTGTGGGTGCATGGCGTGGGACTGACGGGCAGCTTCGCCCATGGCCCTGGCATGGCATCCACTAGGCAAAGCCAGCTGGGCCCCTGAGTTGGGTGGGGACTTGGAGAACTTTTATGTCTAGCTGGAGGATTGTATATGCACCAGTCAGCACTCTGTGTCTAGCTCAGGGTTTGTGGATGCTCTAGTCAGCACTCTGTATCTAGCTAATCTGGTAGGGACTGGGAGAACTTTTATGTATAGCTAGAGGATTGTAAATGCACCAATCAGCACTCTGTGTCTAGCTCAGGGATTGTAAATGTACCAATCAGCACCCTGTCAAAACGGACCAATCACCTCTCTGTAAAATGGACCAATCAGCTCTCTCTAAAATGGACCAATCATCAGAATGTGGGTGGGGTCTATAGGGGAATAAAAGCAGGCTGCCCCAGCCACTATTGGCAAGCCGCCTGAGACCCCTTTCACAGTGTGGAAGTGTTGTTCTTTTGCTGTTTACAATAAATTTTGCTGGTGCTCACTCTTTGGGTTCACGCTGCCTTTATGAGCTGTAACACTCACTGGGAAGGTCTGCAGTTTCACTCCTGAAGCCAGCAAGACCACGAATCCACCAGGGAGAACGAACAACTCGGACGTGCTGCCTTTAAGAGTGGTAACACTCACCGTGAAGGTCTGCAGCTTCACTCCTGTCAGTGAGACCACAGACCCACCAGAAGGAAGAAGCTCCAGATACATCTGAACATGTGAAGGAACAAACTCAGAGCACAACATCTTTAAGAACTGTAACACTTACTGCAAGGGTCCGCAGCTTCATTCTTGCAGTCAGTGAGACCAAGAACCCACCAATTCCCGACACAAAACCATCCCTGCATCCCTAATATGAAACCCACTTGATCATGGTGGATTGTCTTTTTGATATGCTGTTGGATTTGGTTAGCTAGTATTTTGTTGAGAATTTTTGCATCTATGTTTTTCAGGATATTAGTCTGTAGTTCCCTCCCTCCCTCCCTCCCTTCCTTCCTTCCTTCCTCGTTGTCACGTCCTTTCCTGGTTTTGGTATTAGGGTGATACTGGCTCGTAGAATGATTTAGAGAGGATTTACTTTTTCTCTATCATGTAGAATAGTGTCAATAGGATTGGTACCAATTCTTCTTTGAATGTCTGATAGAATTCAGCTGTGAATTTGTCTGGTCTTGGAATTTTTTTGTTGGCATTTTTAAAAAGTTACCATTTCAATCTTGCTGCTTATTATTGGTCTGCTCAGTTTCTATGCTTTTCCTGCTTTAATCTAGGAGGGTTGCATATTTCTAGAAATTTATCCATCTCCTCTAGGTTTTCTACTTTGTCTGTGTAAAAGTATTCTTAATACCCTTGAATGATCTTTGCTATTTCTGGGTTATTGGTTGTAATATCTCCCATCTTGTTTCTAATTGAGCTTATTTGGATATTCTTTCTTGGCCAATCTTGCTAATGGTCTATCAATTTTGTTTATCTTTTCAAAGAACCAGCCTTTTGTTTCATTTGTCTTTTGTGGTTGTTTTTTTGTTTGTTTCAATTTCATTTAGTTCTGCTGCACTGATCTTTGTTGTTTCTTTTCTTCTGCTGGGTTTGGTTTGTTTTTGTTTCTGTAGTTCCTTAAAGTGTGAACCTAGATCATCTAGTTGTGCTCTGTCAGACTTTTTGATGTGGGCCTTTAAGGCTATGAACTTTCCTCTTACCACTGCTGTATCCCGGAGGTTTTTGTTTTGTTTTGTTTTGTTTTTGTTTTTGTTTTTAGATGAAGTCTTGTTCTGTTGCCAGGCTGGAGTGCAGTGGTGTGGTCTCGGCTTACTGCTACCTCCACCTCCCAGGTTCAAGCGATTCTCCAGCCTCAGCTTTATGAGTAGTTGGGACTACAGGCCACCACGCCCAGCTAATTTTTTGTATTTTAGTAGAGATGGGGTTTCACTATGTTGTCCAGGATGGTCTTGATCTCCTAACCTCGTGATCTGCCCACCTAAGCCTCCCAAAGTGCTGGGATTACAGGTGTAAGCCACCCCGCCTAGCCTGCCAGAGGTTTTGATAGGTTGTGTCACTATTATTCAGTTCAAAGAATTTTTTAATTTCCATCTTGATTTCATTGTTGACCCAATGATCATTCAGGAGCAGATTATTTAATTTCCATGTATGTGTAT
>NW_012101710.1:0-478 GCF_000951045.1 Mandrillus leucophaeus
AACAGTGTTACACGTCTCTGCTCACAATTGAACTAACTTAGAGTTTAACCCTTAAGAGGCAAATGTCCTCTGTTCTCACCTTCCTGAGGAATTTCACCACATTGACCATCTTGCTAGCAGGGGTTACAGGTGTAACAAGAATGGATTTCTGCTGGCTGATGGTCCACGGTGTAGCGTGACTCGGGGAACCCAAGAACTCAATGGCAAAGCTGCTCCAAATTCTCCTGCATGCTTGTTCTTTTCTTTTTGCCCTTTTTTCTTCTTTCTTCCCCTTCCTCTCCTTTTTCTCCTTCTTCCTGTCCTTCCTTCCTTCCTCTCTTCCTCTTCCTCTTTATCTCTCTCTCTTTTTTCCTTTCTCTCCCCCTCCCTTCCCCTTCATCACCTAGGCTGGTGTGCAGTGACACAATCATACTTTACTCCAGTCTCCAACTCATGGGCTCCCATACTTTTTCTTTTCTTCCTTTCTCTCTCTCTCTCT
>NW_012101710.1:1443-3569 GCF_000951045.1 Mandrillus leucophaeus
AAATGTTTCTAGAAGAGTCCAGTGGGTTCCCACATGACAATTCAACTGTCATTGGCATTTTGCCACATTTATTTTCCCCTTTTAATTGTACATATGTCATTCTTTTGACTGAACCATTTTGAAAGTTAGTCGTTGTGATATTTTGCCCCCAAATACTTGAGCATTCATCTGTTGAGAACAAAGTCATTCCCCTTCGGTTCCCACACAGACAAGATGTAACAATCACACAACACCATTATCTAATACAAGGTCCATATAAAGTTTTTCCCAGTGTGTCTAATAATGCCATTTACACCTTCTGTTGTTTATTTTTATCCAAGCACCACAACTGCTTTTAGTTACTATATCTTTTATTTTTTAAATCTGGACTAGCTCCCTTATTGTTTTTTTCTTTCTATGTCAGAGATACTTTTGAAGTATCTATGTCACCTTTACAGAATGTTCATCAAGTGGCTTTTGTTAGATTGTTTCCTCAAATTTGACAGTATTAAAGAAACACTGCCTCCGTGATATTGTCTGAACCAGTGCATCACATCAAGACACATGATTGACACAATAATGCTGTGTGCCACTCGGTGCATCACAGCAGGACACATGAGGCACATATGTGCTGCCATGCACTCCTCAGTGCATTACTGCAGGGCATGTGGGCAGGGCCAGGTGTTGTCTCAGTCCCAGCAGGTCACTCTGCCCTCTAGACAGTGGCTGGATGGGTGCTGGACACCTGCTCCGCACAGCCTGGGCAGCAGCTGGAGATGATGCGGAGAGGGCTGCTCAGCTGGGGCTAGAAGGTGAGGAGGACAGGGCTGGGCTGGCCACCTTGTGGAGATAGCAGGACATGTTGAGGGAGAGTCAAGCCAGGGATGCAAAGCGTGAGGAGAAACTGTAGTGCCATGCACGGCCTCAGCTCCCTTTCTGAGGCCCCATTGATGTGAGCGCTTTCAACAAGCCCTCGAGGGAATCTCTGCTGCTTGCAGCCAAAAAGTACTGACCACCGGAAGAGCCCGCCCCTGCAAGGGGACAGAGGCATGGTGGCCATCAGGAGGCAGGCAAACCCCAGAGAAGGAGGCCACGGACGTGGCAGTGGACGACCGACATGCGATCTCAGCGCCACAGGTTACTCGTTTTGTGGCAAGATGTGGACCTGCTGACAGCTTGGCTTCCTCGTCTGCAGAGTGTGACAGTGACATTCTCTGCCTCATTAGACAGATGTTAGGATGCAGTGAGGCGGGTGCTCAGCCCCATTCTGCACACGTAGCATCGATGAACACTAGCTCTTACTGGATCGTTCCCTTATGCTGGGAGGAAAGAAACGATCTGGATTTTGTCTGTGTAGAAGTCCAGCTATCTGCATGTGTGTTCAGAGGACATTCTGGTATCTCAGGAGTGAAACCAAAGCATCCCTGTACATCTTTCCCCCACCCCCACTCATAGCCTCGGATTCTCTGCACAGCTTTAGGTAAAGGAGTTGATGGGGAATCGGATGCCTGGTCCCGAGTCCTCACTCTGGGGCCCGAGCTTAGACTAACTTCAGGTTCAGCTGAGAAGGCCTTTGAACTGTGACACCGCGCCGTGGCCGCCTGCCCTTTGCCCTTCTCAAGGCCGGTGCTTGCCTGGAGGAGGGCTGGCAGCAGAAATGCAGCTGACCAGGTTGCATTTTCCGTACGGCCGACTCAAGGGGATACCCGTGGAGACTCATTTCTCGTTTCAGTTTTCAATGATTTGGTGGAGAAGCTCCTCTGGTGAATGGACTTGGGATTTCTTGGCGCTGCGCTGCGGGTCCACAGTGTGGCTTTCGGCCCGTGCTGCGCTGGTACTTGCACTTCCTCTGGCAGGGCACGGGGTGGCGCTCCCGGGTAAGGCAGCGGCGGGGGGAGCCGTGAGCGAGGCGCTGCCTCTCCCGCTGAAGCCGGATCCAAGGCCACCATGACGGGGACCCGCCATCCAGGTAAGACGTGTTCTTTCCTTATTCCTTGGCGAATCGATGGGGACCAGGCTTCCCCAGGCGGTGAAGTGAGGAACAGGGACCGCGGGGCTCGCCTGACCAGTGGGGTCTCCATCCTTTTCTGTGTTGACAAAAGACAAGAACAGACATCGCCTGAAATCTTCCTGCCTCCGTGAGCGAA
>NW_012101710.1:4820-6129 GCF_000951045.1 Mandrillus leucophaeus
CATTGCATAGGAAAATGAAGGATCAGTGAGAAAGTGACAGGTCTGTCACTGGTGATGGAGGACAGGGCCATTGCGGCGAGTCAGGCCTCAGCTGCAAGTCTGACTTTATGCCATTGCCCCCATCTGTGGGGTCCAGGAGGCTGTTGTCTAAGCAGAAAGCATGGCCCATCAGGGGCCGTGGGTGGTGGGCACAGAATTGAGTCATCTGCCTGCCTTCCCACCCACCTGTGTGTGTTGTTTGTTTGATTTAAGTCCTGTGAGCGTAGTTTAGGACCTTGTCCCGTCCCACAGCATAGCACAGAACATTGGGCAAGTCCAGACCATGACTAAATCCACTTAAAAAACCCCACCCACCGAGACAGGCGGATTCTCTCCCTCTCCGCTCGAGATATGATGTTGCCCAAAATGGTCCAGCAGTCGCGGAGTCTCAGGGGGTCTCTCTGCCTTAGTTGGTGCATTCCAGTGCTGCTGGGTCTATATTTCCAGGTCTTGCTTTTATCCTTTTATTTTTTTAAGTAATTGAGAATTCCAATCTCTCTTCCAAATTTCTGCATGAAATTTATAAAATAAATGGACATAATAGGAAATAAATATTTTATGGAGCCACAGCTCTGTGCGAGACGTTCTGCTAGGGAGGCTGAGGGTCCCACAGCTTCCAAGGACCGGTCCTGGCCTAATGGAGCTCACAACAGATTGAGAAGGGAGAACGGACACCGCTGACACAGCCCACACTGCCCAGTGCCGGGTGCAGGAGAGGCAGTGGATGCAGGGGACTGTGGGGAGGGTGTGCTGGGCCTGGGCCCTGGCTCCCTTTGGGAGCCTCTCGGCCGCTCCGCTGTCTTCCTCCGTGCGTGGCCTGGGCCACATTGTGTGCTATGGAGTTGTTAGATTAGACCTGGATGCTGCAACCCAAGGAGAGAGAGGAGGACAGAGCCCGGGAGAAGAACAGCACTCGGCAGCCCGACCCTTAAAAACCAAACACAACAGAAACCAAGCCAATGGCAATGGTTGAGAAGAACCAAGCCAGCGTGTAGGGGAGGCCAGGGTGTTGCCCTGGGCATCCAAGGTGGAGGGACTCGAGGAAAGGAATGACCAGAAACAGCTGGGGAGGCCCGGAAGGCCAGGGTCTCAGGCTGAACTGTCTCAGGGGTCCCAGGGGACTGACGGGGGAGTGAATCGTCAGAGGTGGTCAGAACCACAGATTCCTGGGGAACATGTGCTGTGTCTCAGGATGGAAAAAAGGTAGGCTGAGGTCAGGATGGTCGGTGCAGGCCGGTGCACGAAGGCATCTGGAGGAAGAGAAACTTTA
>NW_012101710.1:10460-15835 GCF_000951045.1 Mandrillus leucophaeus
CAGTCACCTGCTCTAGTATTTGCACACAGTGACATGATTATCAAAACTGCAGTTCAACTAAATGCTCCAAGTGCAGGTGTAGGTCTGTCCTCAAGGTGCTGGTTGAAGCAGATGAGTGGAACAGTTTCAGGTCCCTGCTGTTCCTGGGTGTCAGCGTCAGCTCCGTTCAGGGGTGACAGACAGCAAGGCCCCAGCCAGGAGAGGTCAAGGGGATGGGAGTGAGAGGGAGAGCTCAGAGGTGGGGCAGGAGCCCCCGGACGGGGGATTCCAGGGCCTTGGCAGGAGGCCACCTCAGGACCAGGCAGGCTCCCCAAGCCAGGGGTTCTTTCTCTCCCAAGAGCAGGACTGAAAGGAGGCTTGGGAGTCAGGGGCGAGGACAGATGGTGGCAGGTGCAGGGGGCGAAGGGGCCCTGCCTGGGATAAGATGGCAATGGAGCTCAAGGAAATAGAAGCAGCCACATTGCCACAGTGGCCACAGTGCAGGAGCAGGGGCTGCTGGGGAGCTGGGCCCGAGGCTTTATCTACACTGTCTCACTGTAAGTCCGCTCCCAGCTTGGCACCATCATCTGACTCCACACATTGCCATAGCCCTGCCAGGCAGGTGCTTGCAAAGGCTACAGAGCCATTGAGTGCGTGCAGGAGGGAAGCACACCAGGAATTCGGCCCTGGTCTGAGGCAGCAGGGGATAGCTGACTGTGGTCAGCAGGGCCTGAACCCCGGCTCTGGAGCCCGCGAGCCACCCTGAGGGTACAGAAATCTGAGTACCTGGGGCCATGTGCAGAGTGTGGCCATGTCGCAGCTGTGGCTTCAGCATTCAGAGCCTCTGCCTCCACTGGGGATTAATGCAGGTTTCCAACATCTCTGTTTGGTCAGTGCTGATCTTTTTCCTAACTGGCGATTTACTGGCTCCAGGAGAGTACTGCGCAGGCTGCAAATGTCTGCGTTAAAACAGCTCTGCTGGGCTACGACAGGACAGAAGCAGACAGCAGGTGGAGGAGACACACTTTCCTATCCAGCAGAACCTGCGGCAAGCTCCACAGCACTCTCCAGTCTTGCTTCCGGGAAGGTGGTTAATTCCATCTGGTCGGTATTTCCACACCGCACGAGCCTCCACTTCTCTCTACGTGTTCTCTGAGACCCACCCTCCTGGGCCTGCCACTTAAATGAGTCCAGAATTGTCTCATCACCCTTTTACTTGCAGAACCTGGCCTTCATGTTGTGGGGATGATTAGGAAAGAAAGTTGCTTCAGGAAATGGCCAGAAAGGGGTTCCACAGAACTGGCTTATGAAATAGTTTTGCAGAATCTGTACTTAGTAAGCTGGAAACAAAGGCAAAAGAAAAAAAATAGAAAATCTTATTGTAGAAAATACACTTTGCAGCATTTGAAAAGGCTGTTCTGTTTAAATTAACCCATTAATAAATACAAACCACTTAACATTTGCTTTTTAATTTTTGTATCTTTTTGTAGAGATGGGGTTTCACCATGTTGCCCAGGCTGGTGTCCAGCGCTTGGGTTCTAGTGATGCACCCGCCTCAGCCTCCCAAAGTGCTGGGGTTTCAGGGATGAGCCTTCATGCCTGGCTTGGTTTGCTCGCTTCTGAGAGGACCAAAAGAAAAGCTCCTGCTGGCTGCTGGGTGGTCATTATGGGCCAGCTCCCCTCTAGGCTTCGTTCCAGGCATGCTACAGGTGCCATTCCCCAATCTTTTCAATAATTCTGCAATGTAGGCATTAGAATCCCCGATTTTACAGTTTTGATTTTTTTTTTTTTTTTTTTTTGAGATGGGATCTCACTCTGTCACCCAGGCTGGAGCGTGGTAACGTCATCTCGGTTCACCTCCACTTCCAGGGCTCAAGTGATCCTCCTATCTCAGCCTTCTGAGTAGCTGGGACTACAGGCATGCACCACCGCATTTAGTTAATGTTGTGTACTTCCTGTAGGATGGGGTTTCATCATGTTGCCCAGGCTGGTCTTGAATTCCTAGGTTCAGGCGATCTGCCCTCCTTGGCCTCCCAAAGTGCTGGGATTACAAATGTGAGCCACCGCGCCTGGCTAGTTTTGATTAAAAAAATAAAAAAGCCTGGGCAAGGTGGCTCATGACTGAAATCCCAGCATTTTGGGTGGCTGAGGGGGAAGGATCACTTGAGGTGAAGAGTTTGAAACCAGCCTGGCCAACGTGGTGAAACCCTGTCTCTACTAAAAATACAAAAATTAGCCAGGTACGGTGTCTGGCACACACCCATAATCCCAGCTACTCAGGTGGCTGAGGCACGAGAATCTCTTGAACCTGGTAGGCAGAGGTTGCAGTGAGCTGAGATAGTGCCACTGCACTCTGGCTTGGGCAACAGAGTGAGAATCTGTCTCAAAAAAAAAAAAAAGAAAAAAGAAAAAAAGAAAGAAAAAGAAAAGAAACCTTATTTGCTCAAGGTTGCATAGCAGCCACATTCAACCCAAGCTGACTCTAGGAATCCAGGCCCCCCATAAAGCTGTATGCCACTCCCTTTAATTTCTAGGAGGACATGCAGTTGAGCTGTGCATACAATCATTAGTCAAATTTGTTCAGGGCTGCACTTTGCTAGACAGAACCACAGTTTGTACGGGTCAGTGATTGCTTTGTAATGAAGTATGCCAGAGCATTGTGGCTTAAAATAACAAGAAACACTTATTCTCTCTCAAAGCCTTAAGGGGTTAGGAATTTGAGAGCTTTAGCTGTGTGGCTCCAGTCCGTGGTATTTCCTGTAGTCAGAGGTTGGCTGGGGCTGCTGTCATCTGACGGCTTGACTGGGGCTGGAAAGTCTAAGCCCCCTCACTTGGCTGGTGAGCTAGTGCTAGGTTGTAGTGTGGCTGTGTCTTCACAGACACATGGGAGCTTGTTTCCCCCAAACTTAGCAACTTAACAGAACAAGGCAGAAGCTGTAATGTCTTTTATGATCTGGCCTTAGGAACCATACACCATCATTTCTGCAATGTCCTAGTGGTTCCCTGAGTTTACCTTATTTGTTTTGGGAGGGGAGGGTCCCAGTGTGTGAATACCAGGGGTGTGACTCATTGGGCACCACTGTGGAGGCTGGCACCATGACAGTCCCATGTATTGAGGGTTATCGCTCACTATACAAGGTGAGGTCATCATAAAAATGGTTATTTATTTATTTTTATTATTTATTTATTTATTTGGAGACAGAGTTTCACTCTTGTTGCCCAAGCTGGAGTGCAATGGCATGATCTTGACTCACTGCAACCTCCGCCTCCCAGGCTCAAGCAATTCTCCTGCCTCAGCTTCCCTAGTAGCTGGGCTTACAGGCACTCACCACCACGCCCAGCTAATACTTTGTATTTTTAGTAGAAACGGGGTTTCACCATGTTAGCCAGGCTGGTCTCAAACTCCTGACCTCAGGTGATCCCCCACCGTGGCCTCCCTAAGTGCTGGGATTATAGGCATGAGCCACTGCACTTGGCCAAAACAGCTGGTATTTACTGAACACTTACTATATACTGCACTGAGTATTAGCTAATTTAATCCTCCCTACAGCCCCGTGTCAGGTTGCTGGCATCCTCCGTATTTGACAGAGAAGGAAGCTGAGATCTAGAGCGAATAGGTAACTTGCTCAAGGTTATGTACTCCTGAAGAGTAGAGCTGGAATTCAAACCCAGGCCTTCTGGCTCCACAGCTCGGATCTGAACCACTAAGTTCTTCTAGCATTAGAATGTCAGCTCCCAGACAGTCTTGAGGGGCACGTAATTTAGTAGTTTTTGCAGTGTTTTTTTTTGTTGTTGTTATTTTTTTTCTGAGACTGGATCTAACTCTGTTGCCCAGACTAGAGTGCAGTGGCACAAACATGGCTCAGTGCAGTCTCAACCTCCCAGGGTGAAGAGATCCTCCTGCCTCAGCCTCTGGAGTAACTAGACGTACAGGCACGCACTGTTATGCCTGGCTGATCTTTCTAATTTTTAGTAGAGATGAGGTCTCACTATGTTGCCCAGTCTGGTTTCCAACTTCTGAGCTCAAGCAATTCTCTTGCCTCAGCCTCCGAAAGCTGTGGAATTACAGGTGTGAGCCACTCCGTCTGGCCATTTTTGCACTTTCTCCACAGAATTCTTTCCCCATTATAAATCTTTGGAAAAACCCAGTATATAAAGCAGAAATGCATAATGGCTCTGATTAAAGTAGGGGAGGATGGCCGGGTGCAGTGGCTCACACTTGTAATCCCAGCACTTTAGGAGGCCGAGGCAGGTGGATCACTAGAGGTCAGGAGTTCGAGACCAGCCTGGCCAACATGGCAAAACCCCGTCTCTACTAAAAATACAAAAACTAGCTGGGAATGGTGGCGGGTGCCTGTAGTCCCAGCTATTTGGAAGGCTGAGGCAAGAAAATGGCTTGAATCCGGGAAGCAGAGGTTGCAGCGAGCCAAGATCGTGCCACTGCACTCCAGCCTGGGAGACAGAGCGAGACCTTGTCTCAAAAAAAAAAAAAAAAAAAAAAATGTGTGAAGGAGGATATCCGATCCTTACTTGCAGGGGCACAAGGCCCTCAGTGGGACCCCCAAGGCAAGGTGTCTCCAGGCAGCCCTACGGTGATAAGGAGGCTGGTTCGAAGACCACTGCCCTGGTCACTTACAGATGGGGATTCTGAGGCCCAAGGGGTCCTGGCTGGATAGAGGAACCCAGCCCCGCTAACCTGTAGGCAGGCACGATCAGCCCAGGGCACGGCTCTGGGGGCACTGGCCCTTCCCTCTGTGCAGGGGCTGTGACCGCCGGCTTCTCTGCTGCCGTAGGATGGTGGAACACTGTCTACACATGTTCGACCGGATGGTCATCTATTTCTTCATAGCGGCTTCCTATGCACCCTGGTGAGTACTGTCCCACCGCTCAGCAAACGCTTGGCAGCCTTTCTTTTCATTGTTTGAATTTATTTTTCTATTTGGTTGGGTAATATGTTGACCTGGCACAGAGGGGTTAGGTGAACAGCTTTCCGCCACACTTTTCTCCTTCCTGGAAGCAGCTGCTTATACCCACTTTCTTGCGTGTCCTTCTTGAGTTATTTTATGCAGAAAAAGCAAATATATACATCGGGGTTTTTTTCTGAGAATTCTGAGACAGAATCTCACTCTGTCGCTCAGGCTAGAGTGCAATAGCGAGATCTTGGCTCACTGCAACCTCTGCCTCCCCGGTACAAGCGATTCTCCTGCCTCAGCCTCCCGAGTAGCTGGGATTACAGGCGTGCGCCACCACGCCCAGCTAGTTTTTGTATTTTTGGTAGAGATGGGGTTTCACCATGTTGGCCAGGCTGGTCTTGAACTTCTAACCTCCAGTGATCTGCCCACCTCGGCCTCCCAGAGTGTTTGGATTATAGGTGTAAGCCACCACGCCCATCCAGA
>NW_012101710.1:16747-18337 GCF_000951045.1 Mandrillus leucophaeus
AGCCTCCCAAGTAGCTGGGACTGCAGGTGCAAGCCACCATGCTTGGCTAATGTTTTTATTTTTGTAGAGATGGGTCTCACTATGTAGCCCAGACTGGTCCTGAACTCCTGGCCTCAGGCCATCCTACCGCCTCAGCCTCCCAAAGTGTTGGGAGTACAGGCATGAGCCACTGCAGTGGCCACATTTTATAAGTATATATTTATTTTGTTTTTATTTTTTGTTTTGTTTATGTTTTTTGAGATAGTGTCTTGTTCTCTTGCCCAGAATTTTCACCATAAAATTCACTTGGATTCTGAAGTTAAGATAAATTATGCAACACACAAGGAAATTGGATTTTCAGCCGGATGCAGTGGCTTGATCTCGACTCAATGCAACCTCCACCTCCCGGGTTCAAACGATTCTCCTGCCTCAGCCCCCTGAGTAGCTGGGACTACAGGCATGTGCCATAACACCCCGCTAATTTTTGTATTTTTAGTAGAGACGGGGTTTCACCATGTTGGCCAGGGTGGTCTCAAACTCCTGACCTCAGGTGATCCGCCTGCCTCGGCCTCCTACATGTAATTTTAAAAATCCAACTTTTTTTTTTTTTTCTGAGATGGAGTTTCACTCTTGTCACCCAGGCTGGAACTCAATGCCATAATCGTGGCTCAGTGCAAACTCTGCCTCCCGGGTTCAAGCAATTCTCCTGTCTCAGCCTCTCAAGTAGCTGGAATTACAGGCTTCCGTCACCACACCCAACTAATTTTTGTATTTTTAGTGGAGATGGGGTTTCACCATTTTGGCCAGGCTGGTCTTGAACTCCTGACCATAGGTGATCTACCTGCCTTGGCCTCCCAAAGTGCTGGGATTACAGGCGTGAGACACTGCGCCCGGCTGAAAATCCAATTTTCTTGTGCTTTACATAATTTATCTTAACTTCAGAATCCAAGTGAATTTTATAGTGAAAAAACATTTGTTTGAATTTCAGCAAAACTTTTAAGTGTCCATTTTCTTCTTTTAAAGTCAAGTTAAAATTAAATGTAATACTTTTAATTAAAAATGATGTGTATAACTTAATTCTCGCCCTTTCTCCTTTCCTTTCTTCCCGTCCTATCCTTCTACCCGGTGGCCTAATTTTAGGTCTACTTGGAAGGATATCTAGAATGATGTTCACTGATGGTTATTTTGGGTAATGAGACGGGTTATTATTTTTTACTCTTAAACTCTTCAATGTTACTTAACTTCTTTATAATGACAGACTCCAAGCAGGTCACTTTTTTTGGCAGAAGTTTTATGTAACACATTCTCATTTCACAAATTCATTCCAGGCCAGGCGCAGTGGCTCACACCTGTAATCCCAGCACTTTGGGAGGCCGAGGTGGGTGGATCACCTGAAGCCAGGAATTTGAGACCAGCCTGACCAACATGGTGAAACCCATCTCTACTAAAAATACAAAAATTAGCCAGGCATGGTGGTGGGTGCTTGTAATCCCAGTTACTCGGGAGGCTGAGGCAGGAGAATCACTTGAACATGGGAGGAGGAGCTTGCAGTGAGCTGAGATTGCACCACTGCACTCCAGCCTGGGTGACAGAGGGAGACTCCATCTCCAA
>NW_012101710.1:19017-22072 GCF_000951045.1 Mandrillus leucophaeus
TGGCTCACTGCAGCTTCGACCTCCCAGGCTTAAGCAATCCTCCCGCCTCAGCTTCTCAAGTAGCAAGACCCTGTCTCTTAAAATAATTATTAACAAAGGATTGAAGGCCAGGCGCGGTGGCTCAGGCCTAAAATCCCAGCATTTGGGAGGCCGAGGTGGGTGGATCACCTGAGGTCAGGAGTTCGCGACCAGCCTAGCCAACATGGAGAAACCCCATCTTTACTAAAAATACAAAATTAGCTGGGCATGGTGGCGGATGCCTGTAATCCCAGCTACTCAGGAGGCTGAGGCAGGAGAATCGCTTGAACTCAGGAGGTGGAGGTTGCAGTGAGCTGAGATTGTGCCACTACACTCCAGCCTGGGGCACAGAGAGAGACTGCATCTCAAAAAAAATAAGCAAAACAAAACAAAACAGCATTGCTTTGGTTAGCTGCTGGAACTGCAGTGGCGGAGAATGCAAAATTTGCCTACAAACAGGCTTTACTTGTTCATAATCCCGCCAGTTTGAGGTGCTAGATATTATCAATTTTGCTAATATTATCTTCTAGATATTATCAATTTTCTTCTAGATATTATCTTTTCTTCTAGATATTATCCATTTTGCTAATTTTCCTCTAATTATTGCTTGCTGCTTCAAGTTATCTAGCGCCCTTTCTGCCTGTTCACCCATCTGCCTGTGATCGCCCATGTCCCAGCTGTGGAGCGACAGGTGACAGGACTTCCCTGGGGTCCGTTTCCTGTGACAGGCCAGTCCTCAAGGGCTGGGGTCCTGGTGGGCCCCCCTCAGGGCCATGGCCTTGACTCTCTCTCTCCCAGGCTGAACCTTCGGGAGCTGGGCCCCTGGGCCTCCCACATGTGCTGGCTGGTCTGGATTATGACTTCCGTGGGCACCATCTATGTCTTCCACGAGTGGTAAACCAGGCCTGGGGGCTGCAGGGAGGCAGGATTCCCTTAGATGCTCTGGCCTCCCCAGCACTCCTGGGCAGCTGAGAGCCCAGGATGATGCCATAATTGTGAGAGCACAGCTCTGGCTGTCTTGCCATTCAGGCTCATGGGTGGCCACCAGGTCTTGCAGCCCCTAGGGTCAACTTGAAGTTGTCAAAAAGACATCATAGATGGCCAGGCGCGGTGGCTCACGTCTGTAATGCCAACGCTTTGGGAGGCCGAGTGATCAGCGAGGAAGGTGGATCACTTGAAGTCAGGAGTTCGAGACCAACCTGGCCAACGTGGTGAAACCCCGTCCCTACTAAAAATACAAGAAGTAGTTAGGCATGGTGGCGTGTGCCTGTAATACCAGCTACTCGGGAGGCTGAGGCAGGAGAATCACTTGAACCGGGGAGGTGGAGGTTGCAGTGTGAGCCAAGGTTGCACCACTGCACTTCAGCCTGGGCGACAAGAGCGAAACTCCATCTCAAAAAACAAAACAAACAAACAAACAAAAAGCGGGGGGAAAGCATGCACCGGAGATTCAGACAGCAACACTCTTCCCTTCTATCCCCGGGGCGGCGATGTTCCCGGTGACCCAGCAGAGCTGTGGTCATGCCTCAGGGAGTCAGGAGAGCAGTTGGCAGCAGGCTGGCCTGTGTGACATTCTGGGCTCGTTGGCATCTTCACCTGAGCTCAGTGGGCACTGCCAGGGCAGGATGAGTGAAAGCAGGTGGGAGTGAGGCGGGTCCTGCTCAGCGGACTCACATTTGGGAGGGCAGCTGAATCAGTGGCCCCCAACACACTTCCCACACCCCGGCTGCATGCCCAGCTGGGAGGACTTGCCTGTAAGGCCCAGACAGAGTTTGGCTGGGGCTGCTCCCAGGACCGACAGCCTCCCGGCCAGGGAAGGATTTGAGTCAGTGTCACAGATCAGAGCGGTCTTTCCCACTGGATTGGAAGCTCAAGGTGTGGTGTGAGCGGCGCTGAGCCTTCTCCTTTCCATCAGCGTCAGGCTCTGCAGGGGAGAATCCTAGGATGGCGTTTGAGGGTGTGGAGGGTGACATAGATGGGCCCAGAACGGGAGATCTAAAGCCACCTTGGTCGTGGGCGGAGGCTCGCACAGGGGGATGACAGCACTGAAGGCTTGCAGAACACTTTTACAGTCCCCAATTTTCAGCTTCCCAAACTCTCGTTTCTTTTTGTTTTGAGACAGAGTCTTGCTCTGTCACCCAGGCTAGAGGGCAACGGCGCAACCTCAGCTCACTGCAACCTCTACGTCCTGGGTTCAAGCGATTCTCCTGCCGCAGCCTCTTGAGTAGCTGGAACTCCGGGTGCATGCCACCACGCCCGACTAATTTGTGTATTTTTAGTAGAGACGGGATTCCACCATGTTGACCGGGCTGGTCTCCAACTCCCGACCTCAAGTGATCTGCCCGCCTCGGCCACACAAAGTGCTGGGATTACCGGCGTGAGCCACCATATCCCAAACTCTCTTTTCCATATCAGTTTGCAAAAGCTGCAGAGCATTTTCCTCCACCGATGCCTGAGCCCCTGCTACTGGGCTCAGGAAGTGGGAGATGGGGGCAGCTTGGGGTGCTAAGGGTGCCGTCGCTGGCTTCATGCACCGCGGGTGCTGAGAGGGGGCAGGTAGAGGTCAAAGGGTTAGGAGATGGGCACCTGTCAAGTTTGCCACCATGTACAGTGTAACCAGATGCCGAAATGCAGGCTCTGGGGACAGCATCTGTAAGATTCAGAAAGCGTCAGTGACAATTTCAGCACCCGCTTCCAATGAGCATGCTGATGTCACAGGCTTGGTATTCAGCAGGTGTGACAAGAAAGAGCTGGAAGCTGGGGCAGGCAGAGGCTCACCTGTCTGGGTCTCTTCCGTGTGCCAGTCTCCCTTGGTGGTTTTGTAGATGCTGTCTTCACCGATTCACACAGACTCCCCCCGTGAGGTAAGGATAATTTGCTGATATTACAAAGCAGGAAGGCAAAGCCCAGAGAGGTTTGGTGATTTTCCCAAGGGCACCCAGCTTCTAACCAGCAGAGCAAAGCACTGAAGCCAGGACTATCTAATACCCAAGCCTCCCGCCCTTGGCCAGACCTGGCTGCTTGCAAGGAAACCCAC
>NW_012101710.1:22752-26447 GCF_000951045.1 Mandrillus leucophaeus
GTTGGTGACAACAAACCCAGCCCCAAAGGGGCCCTGTGCAGTGCCAGCTCTGTCATGGAGATGCTCAGAAATGGTATCGTAGGAGTCCAGAATCTGGTGCCTGTCAGACCTGACCCAAATCCAGCTCTCCACAAACCAGTGTGCAAGACCCTTGGGCCTGTCCCTTATCCGCTCTGTGCCTCAGTTTCCTGATTTATCAAATGGAGATCACGATCCACAAGTGCTTTACACAAATCAGGGTTTCAGTTTTTTCTGTTTGGTTTTAAAATTTTATTTATTTTTGTATTTTTTGAGATCGGTTCTCTGTCACCCAGGCTGCAGTGCAGCGGCACAATCTCGGCTCACTGGAAACTCTGCCTCCCACGTTCAAGAGATTCTCTTGCCTCAGCCTCCCAAGTAGCTGGGATTACAAGCGCACACCACTACGCCTGGTTAATTTTTGTATTTTTAGTAGAGATGTGATTTCACCATGTTGGCAAGGCTGGTCTCGAACTCCTGACCTCAAGTGATCCACTCACCTCTGCCTCCCAAGGTGCTGGGATTACAGGCTTGAGCCACCCCGCCCGGCCCAGATAACTGGTTTATATGGAAGATATAGAACAGCCAACCCTAGCACGAAGAGCAAGGTGTGGAGAGGAGGAGGCAGGAGGAGCCCCAGACTTGTTCTGCTGGTGATCTGGTGGGCAGCAGAAGAGGGGATATGGGTTGTGGAGGGGGACGCTGCTGGAGGGAGAGCCATGAGCACTTTACGTGAGGAGGGTATACCATCCCATCTCATGTTACTCCACTGCTGGGGCAGGAGATGAGGAGTCATTGAAGGTATCAGTGTTCTTATATCCTTAGGGCACCCCAGAGACCGATTGTTACATATTCAGGCTTTTGCAAGTTGTTAGAAGACTGGTAGGGTGAAATTAACCAAAGTGTGAGTGTTTACACCATGATGATGGGCGAATACTACAGATCAGAGCTTCATGTTTTTGGAGAGCTAATTTACAGGCACACCACGACCTGCATCCCACGAACACATCTCTGCACACCATCTCCTTTCTTACCAGTATAACAGATAATATGCGCACTTATGAACATGCAGATATTCGCATCCCTCTTCTTGTATTTGGCTCTTCCAGAACCTCGAAAGATGAAATTAAATTACTGTTTTCATTTTCTTTCTTTTTTTTTGAGACACGGTCTTGCTCTGTCACCCAGGCTGAAGTGCGGTGGTGCAATCTCGGCTCACTGCAACGTCCATGTCCCGGGTTCAAGCGATTCTCCTGTCTCAGCCTCCCGAGTAGCTGGGATTACAGGCACCTGCCACCCCGCCCAGCTAATTTTTGTATTTTTAGTAGAAACAGGGTTTCACCACATTGGCCAGGCTGGTCTCGAACTCCTGATCTCAAGTGATCCGCCCACCTCGGCCTCCCAAAGTGCGAGGATTACAGGCGTGAGTCACCATGCTTGGCCGAAATTACTGTTTTCATGCTACATGAGGATACTGAGGTTGCTCAGACAGGTTAAGTGACTTGTCCAGGGTCATCTAGCTGGTGCAGGCGGGGCCTGGAATTCAGCTCACGGTCCTTGGAGGTCACGTGCTTCTTCTTTCCACAACACCCAGCGGTTTTGCTCCCTGAGAGGCCAGGTAGGGAAAGGCCATTTCCCTAAGTCCTCCTAGCAACCCCGTGTCCTGGCTGCTGGATCCCGATTTTGTCAGTTCGTCCTGAGCTTTGGTAGGTCTGAAGACACAAACACTGATGTTCTCTGCCTCTGCCTCCCATCAGGCCACCGCAGGGAACGCGCAAAGGCTGGAAGTCTCTCTGGTGGGCAAGGACACTTTGTGGTCAAAGCCTCCTGTGCGGCCTGGCAGCCTCTGTAACCTCAGTTCTGGGAAAGCCCTTTGTTCTGGGGACTTGACTGTGCAGAAAGGAGGCTGTGGGCTGCGGACCTGTCTCCTATAGCATCCATCTCTGTGCAGAGCTTTCTCCACCAGCATCCACACGATAAAGAGGCATTTAAATCCCTTAACTAGGCAATATTTTATTTAGAGCATTATGAGTGCATACATAGGTGACTGTTTTTATCCATCTGGCCTTTTGGGATGAGGATTTGGGATCTACTGGACTCGGCGCAGCCATGACTGGTTATCACAGATCTGAGTGGAGGTCTGTCTGCTCACATACCTTCAGCTTGTCCTGACAACTTTTTTTTTGTAAATCTGGCTTCCTGGTGGACTTTCAAACAGATTTTTGCACCTGTTGCAGTGTCAAAAAGGGAGGGTGCTACATCCTAGCTGGCGCCGGCAGCCCTTATGGGTTAGGTGTTGGGTTTACCTGTGTATCATGTGACCCGCCCATTTCATCACCCAGGGTCCAGGTGGCAGAGGTCAGCCGTCTTCTGTTTACTCCCATAGGGCAGTGTTTTTCAAGCCTATTTGATGAAGACTCATACTAAGAAATACATTTTCCAGACTGGGTGAGGTGGCTCATGCCTGTAATCCCAGTACTTTGGGAGACGGAGGTGGGTGGATTACCTGAGGTCAGGTGTTCGAAGCCAGCCTGGCCAACACAGTGAAACTCCCTCCCACCATCTCTACTGAAAATACAAAAATTAGCTGGGCACAGCGGCTTATGCCTGTAATCCCAGCTACTCAGGAGGCTGAGGCAGGAGAATTGCTTAACCCAGGAAGCGGAGGCTGCAGTGAGCTGAGATCATGCCACTGCATCCCAGCCTGGGCGACAAAGCAAGACTTCATTTCAAAAAAAAAAAGAAAGAAATACATTTTACACAGTGATTCCAGTTTACTGAAATAGGACTGACTGGTGATGTGCTCTGATATTTGCTATCCTATCCTATCCTGTCCTAGCCTTTGTCTATTTTGGCTGCTATAACAAAATACCATAGACTGGGTGGATTATAAACAACAGGAATTTATTTCTCACAGTTCTGGAGGCTGATTAGTCCAAGAACAAGGAACTGGCAAGTTCGGTGTCTGGTGAGGGTTGCTTCCTGGTTCCTAGGTGGTGTTTTCTCATTGTCTCCTCCCATGGCCAACACATGGGCAAAGCAGCTCTCTCAGGCCTCTTGTGTAAGGGTGCTAATCCCATTCATGAAGGCGCAGCATCCCTGACCTAATGACCTTCCAAGCCCTCCCTTCCTTCCTTCCTTCCTTCCTTCCTTCCTTCCTTCTTTCCTTCCTTCCTTCCTCTGTCTCTCTTTCTTTCTTTCTTTTTTTCTGAGATAGAGTCTCACTCTGTTGCCCAGGCTGGAGTGCAATGGTGTGACCTTGGCTCACTGCAACCTCCACCTCCCAGGTTCAAGCAATTCTCCTGCCTCAGCCTCCCAAGTAGCTGAGATTACAGATGCGTACCATGGCGCCCAGCTAATTTTTGTATTTTTAGTAGAGATGGGGTTTCGCTATGTTGGCCAGGCTGGTCTTGAACTCCTGACCTCAAGTGATCTGCCCACCTTGGCCACCTCCCAAAGAGCTGCAATTATAGTTGGGAGCCACTGCGCCCTGCCCAAACACCTCATTTCTTAATACCATCACCGTGCAGTTAGGTTTTCAACATAGAATTTGGAGGGACACAAATCCTAGCACCATCCAATCTTATCTTATCCTATCCTTCCCTGCCCTGTCCTATCCCATCCCATCTTACGTCATGGTTTCAAATTGCTGGTTGCAACCCACCAGACTGATCTTA
>NW_012101710.1:26497-27101 GCF_000951045.1 Mandrillus leucophaeus
TTGATGAAGACTCATACTAAGAAATACATTTTCCAGACTGGGTGAGGTGGCTCATGCCTGTAATCCCAGTACTTTGGGAGACGGAGGTGGGTGGATTACCTGAGGTCAGGTGTTCGAAGCCAGCCTGGCCAACACAGTGAAACTCCCTCCCACCATCTCTACTGAAAATACAAAAATTAGCTGGGCACAGCGGCTTATGCCTGTAATCCCAGCTACTCAGGAGGCTGAGGCAGGAGAATTGCTTAACCCAGGAAGCGGAGGCTGCAGTGAGCTGAGATCATGCCACTGCATCCCAGCCTGGGCGACAAAGCAAGACTTCATTTCAAAAAAAAAAAGAAAGAAATACATTTTACACAGTGATTCCAGTTTACTGAAATAGGACTGACTGGTGATGTGCTCTGATATTTGCTATCCTATCCTATCCTGTCCTAGCCTTTGTCTATTTTGGCTGCTATAACAAAATACCATAGACTGGGTGGATTATAAACAACAGGAATTTATTTCTCACAGTTCTGGAGGCTGATTAGTCCAAGAACAAGGAACTGGCAAGTTCGGTGTCTGGTGAGGGTTGCTTCCTGGTTCCTAGGTGGTGTTTTCTCATTGT
>NW_012101710.1:29011-32542 GCF_000951045.1 Mandrillus leucophaeus
CCAAACCAGCCTGGCCAATGTGGTGAAACCCCGTCTCTACTAAAAATATAAAAATTAGCCGGCTCTGGTGGTGGGCGCCTGTAATCCCAGCTACACCAGAGGCTGAGGCAGGAGAATCACTTGAACCCGGGAGGTGAGGTTACAGTGAGCTGAGATCAGGCCACCGCACTCCAGCCTGGGTGACAAAGCGAGACTCTGTCTCAAAAAAAAAAAAAAAAGAAAGAAAGAAAAAGAAAGAAAGACAGAAAATGGGATTATTGCTGATATAAATGGGGGTGGAGTAACACTAATACAACACTAATTCTCAACATACAAACATTAGCCTGACGTGGTGGTGCGTGCCTATTATCCCAGCTACTCGGGAGGCTGAGTCAGGAGAATTGCTTGAACGCGGGAGAAGGAGGTTGCAGTGAGCTGAGCTAGTGGTGACTGCACTCCAGCCTGGGTGACAGAGTGAGACTCCATCTCAAAAAAAAAAAAAAGGAAAACTCCATCCTGAAGCCTGAAACCTCAGCCTTAAGTCAAAATAGCTGACCCCGTTTCTCCACCACCGCCGCCCCCGCCCCCCGCCACAAATAATTGCCATTTTGGCCCATCCCACCCCTATCCGGTGTCCATAAAAAGACTTCAGCTGGCTGAGCTCAGTGGCTCATGCCTGTAATCCCAGCACTTTGGGAGGCTGAGGCGGGTGTATCACCTGAGGTCAGGAGTTCAAGACTAGCATCGCCAACATGGCGAAATCCGTCTTTACTAAAAATACAAAAATTAGCCAGGCGTGGTGGCAGGCACCTGTAATCCCAGCTACTGGGAGGCTGAGGCAGGAGAATCGCTTGAACCTGGGAGCAGAGGTTGCAGTGGGATGAGATCAGGCCACTGCACTCCAGCCTGGCCACAGAAGGAGACTCCGTCTCAAAAAAAGAAAGACTTCAGCTGGCTGATGCAAGCGGTCAGGGATGCAAGCGGCTGAGCACTGGGGATACAAGTAGCTGAGAGTCAGAGACTACGTTTAAATGAGGCTAACTTCAGAGAGTGCAGCTTCCGGGAGAGATCACTTTTCTTCCCGCACTATCCCCTTTCCAATTCTGCATTCCACTAAGAGCCACATCCACCACCCAATAAAATCCTCCGCATACACTACCTACCCCTGAACTCGTTTGGGTGACCTGATTCTTCCTGGATGCAGAACAAGAACCTGGGTGCCGAGAGGGCAGGGGCGTAGACGCTGCTGCAGGGGCCGCACAAGGCCTGCTCCCACCAGAGACAAACGACTGGCCGGTTCCAGGGTGCGTTGCCTCTGGTTCCTACACTTGCTAGCTTGCACGCTCCCTCTCGAGAGGAGTGGCCAGGGGCGGACTGAGTGAAACAATCCATTTCAGTTCCCGCCCACGAAGGGTGTCAAGGTCAAGGGAACTATCCCATCTCATTGAGCTGTCAAGTCCCTGGCCCTGGGGTGATTAGGATTAGGGAATATTGGCCTGGAATCTGATATCCCAATAAAGGAGGTGGAGGGGGTGAGCTGTGATTGCTTGGTTTGCATATGAAAGGCACGCTTAAAAGCCACTCTGTTACTCTCTCTAGGAATTGGCTGGTCCTAAGAGGGATAGTCCCTCCAGGATCAGAAAGGCCCCAGGTATCCGAACAGACTCTTTATTCTATCAGAAATAACTAAAAAGACATGCTTAATATACATTCACATGTGACTTCTGCATGTGGCCTGGACTTCCTTACAACATGGCGGCTAGGTCCTAGGTCTTTCTTTCAGGAGAAACAAAGAGCCAGCTGGGAGACTGTTGCCTTTTATGATCTGGCCTCAGGAGGTCGTGCATCATCATTCCTGCCATATTCTTTGTTCAGAGACGTTTGAACTAGAGTGACTCCATCTTGAATAGGGGCTGAGTAAAATAAGGCTGAGATCTACTGGGCTGCATTCCTAGGAGGTTAAGGCATTCTAAGACACCGGATGAGATAGGAGGTCAGCACAATATACAGGTCACAAAGACCTTGCTGATAAAACAGCATGTGGTAAAGAAGCCGACCAACACCTACCAAAACCAAGATGGCGAGGAAAGTGACCTCTGGACGTCCTCACTGCTTACACTAATTATATTAGCATGCTGAAAGACACCCCCACGGGCATCATGACAGTTTACAAATGCCATGGCAATGTCAAGATGTTACCCTATATAGTCTATAAAGGGGAGGAGCCCTTAGTTCTGGGAATTGCCCATCCCCTTCCTGGAAAACTCATGAATAATCCACCCCTTGTTCAGTATATAATCAAGAAATAACTGGGCCGGGAGTGCTTTGGGAGGCCGAGGCGGGCACATCACCTGAGGTCGGGAGTTCAAGAGCAGCCTGACCAACATGGCGAAACCCTGTCTATACTAAAAATACAAAAATTGGCTGGGTGTGGTGGTGCATGTCTGTAATCCCAGCTACTTGGGATGCTGAGGCATGAGAATCGCTTGAACCTGAGAGGTAGAGGTTACAGTAAGCCGAGATTGCACCGCTGCACTCCAGCCTGGGTGACAGTGTGAGACTCTGTCTCAAAAAAAATAATAATAATAATAAAAAGAAATAACGATAAAAATAGCTGACCAGCAGCCCTTAGTGATGCTCTGCCTATGGAGTAGCCATTCTTGTATTTCTTGACTTTCTTTATAAATTTTCACTTTACTCTGTGGGCTCACCCTGAATTCTTTCTTGCACGGGGTCCAAGAACCCTCTCTGGGGGTCTGGATCAGACCTTTCCGGTAACACTTTTGCTCAAGGCAGCAAAAAAGGCCCTCCCAGATTCAAGGGGAGGGAATGTAGACCCCATTCCCCCACACTTGATAGAGGTACATCCACTCCTCTTACAGCAAGACGAGTGCATAGGATGGGATCTATGTATTGAGGTGGCTATCTTAGAAACCGCAATTAGTAGGCCAGGTGCGGTGGCTCACGCCTGTAATCCCAGCACTTTGGGAGGCTGAGGCGTGAGGATCACGAGGTCAGGAGTTTGAGATCAGCCTGGTCAACATGGTGAAGACTTGTCTCTACTAAAAATACAAAAAAGTGGTGGTGGACCCCTGTAGTCCCAACTACTCAGGAGACTGAGGCAGAAGAATTGCTTGAACCCGGGAGGCGCAGGTTGCAGTGAGCTGAGATCATACCACTGCACTCCAGCCTGGGCGACAGAGCTAGACTTCGTCTCAAAAAAAAAGAGAAATTGCAATTACTCATAAACTCTATCACCTAGAAATCAATACTGTTAGTATGTTCTACCTGTTCTGCTTGCACATCTTTTAATTAATTATTTTTTCTGATTTATTTATTTATTTAGAGCAGAGTCTCACTTTGTCACCCAGGCTGAAGTACAGTGGCGTGATCTCAGCTCACTGTAACCTCTGTCTCCCAGCTTCAAGCGATTCTCCTGCCTCAGCCTCCTGAGTAACTGGGACTACAGGTGCCCGCCACCACGCCCGGCTAATTTTTGTACTTTTAGAAGAGACGGGGTTTCACCATGTAGGCCCGGCTGTTCTCGTACTC
>NW_012101710.1:33567-35839 GCF_000951045.1 Mandrillus leucophaeus
TGCTGCTGAGACGGAGTCTCGCTCTGTAGCCCAGGCTGGAGTGCATTGGTGCGATCTCAGCTCACTGCAGGCTTCGCCTCCCAGGTTAACACCATTGTCCTGCCTCAGCCCCCCGAGTTGCTGGGACTACAGGCGCCTGACACCACGCCCGGCTAATTTTTTGTATTTTTAGTAGAGACAGGGTTTTACCGTGTTAGCCAGGATGGTCTCGATTTCCTGACCTTGCGATCTGCTGGCCTCGGCCTCCCAACGTGCTGGGATTACAGGCATGAGCCACGGCACCCTGTCAGAATCTGCATTTTTATTAACACATACTAGGGCAGAGGAAGCAATCAGATATGCTTTTGTCTTCAGTGAACAGAGGGATGACTTTAAGTTCTGTCCTTTGTCTCGCACCTGTGAAGATCAGCTGTCAACTTACGTTGCTGGGGGAAATTCAACAGAACTGTTTTAGGGTAAAGATGTTGAGGCCCACAAGGAATTTCCTTCCAGATAAATTGTGAGGGAGGTATATAGCATTTTTTTAAAAGTCTTCGTAGCTATCATTTAGGAATAAAATGGGAAGCAGGTTTACCTGAAACAGTTCCCAGCTTGACTTTTCCCTTTGATTTAGTGATTTTGGGGTCCAAGAATTTTTTTCCTTTCACAGTGGTGAGATTGCACATCTTTTAAAAAGCATCTTGGCCAGGTGCAGTGGTTCACACCCATCATTCCAGCACTTTGAGAGGCCAAGGCAGGAGGATCACCTGAACCCAGGAGTTCAAGACCAGTCTGGGCAACATAGCTAAACCCCATCCCTACAAACAATAAATAAAGTTAGCTGAGTGTGGTGGTGCATGTCTGTGGTCCCAGCTACTCAGGAGCTGAGGCAGGAGGATTGCGTGAGCCCAGTGAGCTATGATTGTGCCACTGCACTCCAGCCTGGGTGACAGAGTGAGATCCTGTCTCTGAAAAAACAAATAAAGTAGACAGACATAATGATGTCCACCATATAGAGTGGAAGTGGAGTGTTTAGTTCTCTCTGGCAGATTGGATGATTTGTTCACACATCTTTCTTCCTCCTCATCCCAGACATAGACACTTATCAGCTTGGGAAGAGCGTGCTATCCTGACCCCTGGATGTCGATTAGCCATGTGATTTGTTGCTTTTTTGTTTTGTTGTGTTGTGTGTTTTGAGACAAGGTCTTGCTCTGTCGCCTCTGCTGGAGTAGAGTGATACAATCACAGCTCACTGCAGCCTCCACCTCCCAGGCTCAACTGATCCTCCTACCTCAGCATCCCAAGTAGCTAGGACTACAGGTATGCACCACCACATCTGGCTAATTTTTGTATTTTTTGTAGAGACGGAATTTCACTATGTGGCCTAGGTTGGTCCTGAACTCCTGAACTCAAGTAATCCATCTTCCTTGGCCTCCCAAAGTGCTGGAATTACAGGCATGAGCCACTGCACCCGGCCATGTAATTTGTTTTGGCCGATGAAATGTCGGTGGATGTAACATCAGCAGATGCTTTAGATAAACTCATGTGATTTGGCTTGGCCTCTTGCATCTCTGCCATCTATCATGAGAAGACCATTCCCCTGGTAAGTGTTGCTCCCAGAATACGGAAGCACGTGGAGCAGATCTGAGCCCAGACTTTACCAATTCAAACCCAGCTCTCTAGAGCCACAGGCAACCCGCAGGGCTCACCTGCTCTCAATGTTTTGAAATAAACTTTGAAATTTTAGAATAGTTTCAGATTTAGACAAAAGATGATGAACCTCAAAAACTATGCTAAGGGAAATAATCCAGACACAAAAGGTCAAATATTGTCTGACTCCACTTATATGAAATATCCACAAGAGGTGTGGCCACAGAGGCAGAAAGTGGATTGGTGGTTGCCGAGACCTGGGGGCAGGAGGGAATGGGGTGTGCCTGCCTAGCTGACGTGGTCTCTCCTTTGAAGGTAACAACATTTTTTTTTTTTTTTTTTTTTTTTGCGACCGAGTCTCGCTCTGTCACCCAGGCTGCGGTGCAGTGGCGCGATCTTGGCTTGCTGCAACCTCTGCCATCCGGGTTCAAGCAATTCTCGTGCCTCAGCTTCCTGAGTGGCTGGGGCTACAGGTGTACACCCAGCTAATTTTTGTATTTCTAGAAGAGATGGCATTTCACCATGTTGGCCAGGCTGGTCTCAAACTCCTGACCTCAAGTGATCTGCCCACCTCAGCCTCCCAAAGTGCTGGGATTACAGGCGTGAGCCACCGCGCCCGGCCACCACTGTTTAGTTTTAAAAT
>NW_012101710.1:38969-40077 GCF_000951045.1 Mandrillus leucophaeus
CAGGCTGAAGTACAGTGGCGTGATCTCAGCTCACTGTAACCTCTGTCTCCCAGCTTCAAGCGATTCTCCTGCCTCAGCCTCCTGAGTAACTGGGACTACAGGTGCCCGCCACCACGCCCGGCTAATTTTTGTACTTTTAGAAGAGACGGGGTTTCACCATGTAGGCCCGGCTGTTCTCGTACTCCTGACCTTAGGTGATCTGCCCACCTTAGCCTCCCAAAGTGCTAGGATTACAGGCGTGAACCACCGTGCCTGGCCTTGATTTATTTTTTATTTTGTTCTTTTAGTTCACAAATAAAAATTGTTTGTATTTATCGTGTACGGCGTGATGTTTTGAAATATATATACACAAGGTTGAATGGCCCAGTAGAGCTAATGAACATTTGCGTTATCTCACTTATCATTTTTCATGTTGTGAACCAAAAGTATCTGAGACAGGTCTCAATCAATTTAGAAAGCTTATTTTGCCAAGGTTAAAGATGTTCCTGTGACACAGCCTCAGGGGGTCCTGATAACATGCGCCCAAGGTGGTTGGGGTACAGCTTGGATTTATACATTTTAGGGAGACACGAGCTATCAATCAATATGTATAAGATGGACAGTGGTTCAATCTGGAAAGGTAGGACAACTTGAAGCAGGGAGTGCTTCCAGGACATAGATAGATAGATAGATAGATAGATAGATAGATAGATAGATAGATAGAAGACAAACAGTTGCATTCTTTTTTTTTTTTTTTTTTTTTCAAGATGGAGTTTTGCTCCTGTTGCCCAGGCTGGAGTGCGGTGGCGCAATCTTCACTCACTGCAACCTCTGCCTCCCGGTTCAAGAGATTCTCCTGCCTCAGCTTCTCGAGTAGCTGGGATTTCAGGCATGCACCACTACACCCAGCTATTTTTTTTGTATTTGTAGTAGAGATGGAGTTTCACCATGTTGGCCAGGCTAGCCTTGATCTCCTGTCCTCAAGCGATCCACCTCCCTCGGCCTCCCAAAGTGCTGGGATTACAGGCGTGAGCCACTGCGCCCGGCCTCAAACAGTTACATTCTTTTGAGTCTTTGATCAGTTTTTCACTGAATATGCAATTTACATGTGAGGGTGGGGTAGAGAAAC
>NW_012101710.1:45952-50664 GCF_000951045.1 Mandrillus leucophaeus
GGTGATGCTTGCATAACACTGTGGATGTCCTAAATTCCACTGAATTATACACTTTAAAATAGTTACTGTTCATTATAGCGTAAGTTCCTTGAGGATTCCTGCTCAACTCTGTAACTCCCTGTACCCCATACATTATCAGTGCCAGGAGGTCCTACATTGTTGATTGAAAGTTGCTCCACATAAAATATATGAAGAAAAATAACAATTGCTGAGTTTGAGCCGGGCTCAGAGACTCACACCTGTAATCCCAGCACTTTGGGAGGCCGAAGCAGGAGGAAAAACTTGAGCCCAGGAGTTTGAGACCAGCCTGGGTAACATAGCGAGATCCTCCCTCTACAAAAAAAAATTTTTTTTGTTTTGAGATGGAGTCTTGCTCTGTTGCCCAGGCTGGAGTGCAGTGGCATGATCTCAGCTCACTGCAAATTCCGCCTCCTGAGTTCACACCATTCTCCTGCCTCAGCCTCCTGAGTAGCTGGGACTAAAGGTGCCTGCCACCTCGCCTGGCTAATTTTTTGTATTTTTAGTAGAGACGGAGTTTCACCGTATTAGCCAGGCTGGTCTCAATCTCCTGACCTCGTGATCCATCCGCCTCGGCCTCCCAAAGTCCTGGGATTACAGGCATGAGCCACTGTGCCCAGCCTCAAAAAATTTTTTTAGAAGTAACCATGTGCGATGGTGTGTATCTGTAGTCCAAGCTACTTGGGAGGCTGAGGCAGAAGGATCACTTGAGCCTGGGAGGTCAAGGTTGCAGAGAGCTATGATGGTGCCACTGCGCTCCAGCCTGGACAACAGAGTGAGACCTATCTCAAAAAACAAACAAATGAGCAAAAGCACAAATAATTGCTGAGTTTAGGGCTGATGAGTTTACAAGCAATGGCCAAACCCAAAGCACTGCTATTATTTTTTTTTTGAGACGAAGTCTTGCTCTGTCGCCCAGGCTGTAGTGCAGTGGCATGATCTTGGCTCACTGCAACCTCCGCCTCCCAGGTTCATGCAATTCTCCTACCTCAGCCTCCCATGTAGCTGGGACTACAGGTGTGTGCCACCACGTCCAGCTAATTTTAAAATTTTTAGTAGGGACGGAGTTTCACCATATTAGCCAGGCTGGTCCCGAACTCCTGATCTCAAGTGGTCCTCCTGCCTTGGCCTCCCAAAGTGCTGGGATTACAGGCAAGAGCTATAAGCACTGCTATTTATAGGTGTAGAGGGCCTGAAGAATGGAATCCAAGGATTAAATCACTTGTTCTGCCAGCCCCCTCTAGGGAGACCGGATGTAACAGTCTGGAAAGGAAAGGTTGGGATCTAATGCTCCCCGTGTACCTCCTAAAGCCTGCCTCCTCGCTCCTGTGGGCCCGAAAGAGCCCAGTCTCTGCCCTTGGATGGCCATCCCTTGGGCACTGGAACGTTGGACTTTAACGAGATCCTTTCCCTCTGGGTTCAGGTCCTTTCCTGGAGTCAGTTCCATGTTTCTGTCACTCTCTGGTGGCCAAGCAGGACAGCTCAACACTCCTTTTTCGCCCAGTGAATTTCCAAAGATACTTAACCCGACAGTTCAAAAACTGCTCAGGAGCCGGATGCCAGGATACGGAGATGAATATAGCTTTGGACTTTCCCTAGGAAAGGGGTGAGAGTGGATGGAAATCTATTCTTTCATCTACTCATTTAACAAATATTTATTGAGCACCTGCAGAGAACAGTAAACAAGACACATGAAGCCCTTGCCTTCCAAGAACACAAACTCTAGTGTATGTTAAATACATAAGCAAATATGTTGACATGGTGATAAAGTCTATGAATTAAATAAAACAGGTGGCAAGGTGTGGTGGCTCACACCTGTAATCCCAGTACTTCAGGAGCCAAGATGGGAGGATTGCTTGAGGCCAGGAGTTCGAGACCAGTCTGGGCAACATAGTGAAACCCCATCTCTAAAAAAACCAAAAATAAAAATAAATAGCCAGGCATGTAGTCCCAGCTACTTAGGAGACTGAGGTGGGAGGATCACTTGAGCCTAGAAGTCAAGGATTCAGTGAGCTATGATCACACCACTGCTCTACAGCCTGGGCAACAGAGCAAGACCCTGTCTCTCTCTCTCATGCTCTCTCTCTCTCTCTCTCCTCTCTCTCTCTCTCTCTCTCTTTCTCTCTCTCCTCTCTCTCTATATATATATTCACACACACACATACACATATATACACATACACATATAAGTTAAACAGATAATAGAATCGAGAATGACTCAGGGGTGATAGTCAAGAAGTGGTCAGAAGACAGGAAGAGAGATGAGTTTCTGCGCTGGGAAGGGGCCCAGCATGAAAACACAGAGGGAAGGCTGTGGGGTCAGGGAAAACGAAAGATGAAAGATCTCAGAGAAGGGAGATGACTTCAGTGTGCGTGAGAAAAGAAGTTCCACGGGGCTGGAACTCCAAGGGCAAGGAAGAGAGCAGTTGGAGCCGGGTTTTGCAAACCCTACTTTACTCTAAGTGCAAAAGGAAAAGTTATGAGAGGGTTATAGGTGGAGGAGTCATAACATCTGGTTTAGGTTTAAGGAATATAGTGTGATTGATGCGGACTTGCTTAATAAAAAGGTAACAAAATTAAAAGACCGTGGGTGCACAGAAGAGGGCATGTAGCCAGGTCTAGGGGACAGGAAGATCTTCCTGGATAACAGGTATTAGTTATCCATTGCTGCATAACAAACTGCTCCCAAAACTTAGTAGCTGAGGTCAATAATAAACATTTATCAGCTGGGCGCGGTGGCTGATGCCTGTAATCCCAGCACTTTGGGAGGTCGAGGTGGGTGGATAACTTGAGGTCAGGAGCTCGAGACCAGCCCAGCCAACATGGCGAAACCCCATCTCTACTAAAAATACAAAATTAGGTGGGGGTGGTGGCAGGTGCCTGTAATCCCAGCTACTTGGGAGGCTGAGGCAGAAGAATCACTTGAACCTGGGAGCCGGAGGTTGCAGTGAGCTGAAATTGCACCACTGCTCTCCAGCCTAGGTGACAGAGCAAGCCACAAACCTCCATCTAAAAAAAAAAAATCATCTCATAGTCTTTCAGGGTTGGGAATTTGGGAGTAGCTTTGCTGCAGGGAGTGGGGAGCTATTTTGGCTCAGGGTCCTTCAGTGGACTCCAGTTAGGATGTTGGTCACCTAAAGTCTCCTGGGGCTAAAGGACTCACATCCACCATGGCTCACTGACATGGGTGGTGAGTTGGCCTGGCTGTTGGTGGATGCCTTAGTTTCTCACCATATGGACCCCTGTAGATCTGCTTCAGTGTCCTCCCAACATGGCAGCTGGCTGACCTCAGAGCTAGCGATGTAAGAGAGAACAAGGGCAGAAGCCACGTCTTTTATTATTGTGTTCCAGAAGTCACAATGTCATTTTGGCAATATCTTACTGGTTACACAGGTCAGCCCTATTCAACATGGGCCTATACAGGAGCATGAAAACCAAGAAGTGGGAATCACTAGGGCCATCTTGGAAGTTGGCTACCACCAAAGAAACGCCTTGTCTGAGTCTCAAAGGATGAGTAGAAATTAGTGGCTGGGTGCGGTGACTTATCCCTGTAATCCCAGCACTTTGGGAGGCCAAGGCGGGCGGATCACAAGGTCAGGAGTTTGAGACCAGCTTGGCCAACATGGTGAAACCCCATCTCTACTAAAAATACACTAAAAATACAAAAATTAGCCAGGCGTGGTGGCGGGTGCCTAAAATCCCAGCTACTCAGGAGGCTGAAGCAGGAGAATTGCTTGAACCAGGGAGGCGGAGGTTGCAGTGAGATTGCCCCACCACACTCCAGCCTGGGCAACAGAGCAAGATTCCATCTCAAACAACAACAACAACAACAACAACAAACAAATTAGCTAGGTAATGAAGTTTGCTGTTATGGTCTGAATTTTGTCCCCCTAAAATTGACATGTTTGTTGAAGCCCCAACCCCTCACACCTCAGAAAGAGACCATATTTGGCAATTTAAAGAGGTGATTAAGATAAAATGTAAAATGAGGCTGTTAGGATGGGCCCTAGTCTAATCTGACTAGTGTCCTTGTAAGAAGAGGAGCTTGAACTCACAAAGAGACAGCCGGGAGGTGCACACCCAGAAAAAAGGCCATGTGGGTACACAGCCAGAAGGTAGCCGTCTGCAAACGAAGGAGAGAGGCCCCCAAAGAGCCAAACCTGCTGACAACTTCACCTTGGACTTCCAGTCTCCAGAGCTGCCAGACAATACGTTTCTGTTTCCCGAGCCACCTGATCTGGCATTTTGTTATAGCAGCTCAGGCAATCTAATACAGTTCAGAAAGGTGTTTCAAGGCTGAGGGACCGGCCAGAGCGAAGATCTAGAGGCGTGAAGCAGCGTATTCATACCAAAAAATCAGCAATTCTAGATCAAGAAGCAATCTGCAAAATTTCTCTATAAAAGGCCAGATAATACTGTAGATATTTGGGGCTGCAAAATCTTGTTTGCAGGAAAGTAGTCGTAGAAAATATCTAAACAAATGAGGGTAGCTGAGTTTGAATAAAACTTTATTTACAAAAACAGAAGGCAGCCCAGATCTGGCCCATGGGTTGTAGTTATCTGACCCCTGTGGAAGAAGGGTGTGGGGAGTGTGGGAGATGGGCCAGGGGCAGGGTGAGGAATATTGCAGAAGAAAAACCCAGGCCTGAACCAGCTCTGACCATTGTCTTTGTTGTTTTTTTTTTTTTTTTTTT
>NW_012101710.1:50714-52675 GCF_000951045.1 Mandrillus leucophaeus
TTTGAGACAGAGTCTCGCTCTGTCGCCCAGGCTGGAGTGCAGTGGCCGGATCTCAGCTCACTGCAAGCTCCGCCTCCCAGATTCACACCATTCTCCTGCCTCAGCCTCCCGGGTAGCTGGGACTACAGGCACCCGCGACCTCGCCCGGCTAGTTTTTTGTATTTTTTGGTAGAGACGGGGTTTCACTGGGTTAGCCAGGATGGTCTCGATCTCCTGACCTCGTGATCTGCCCTTCTCGGCCTCCCAAAGTGCTGGGATTACAGGCTTGAGCCACCGCGCCCGGCCTGCTCTGACCATTGTCTCTTCATGTGCTCCTGAATTGAAATATTTAAGCATGTCATTCCTTTCAAGCATCCTGTCCCGGGGTAGGTGAGGAGGTTGGTGTGTATACAGAGGGTCCTGTATTCCTGGCTCAGTTCTTGTCTCTACCTCCAGCAACCTGAAATCTCTATGCCTCTATTTTCTCATCTGAAAAATGGGAGTATTACTGAACAAAAGGGTTCCATGCTTGCTGTGCTAGAAGCCAATCTTGGTCAGGTGCGGTGGTTCATGCCTGTAATTCCAGCACTTTGGGAGACCGAGGTGGGTGGATCACCTGATGTCAGGAGTTCAAAACCAGCCGGGTCAACATGGCAAAACCGCGTCTCTACTAAAAATATAAAAATTAGGTGGGCGTGGTGGTAGGCGTCTGTAACTTCAGCTACTCGGGAGACTGACGCAGGAGAATCACTTGAACCTGGGAGGTGGAGGTTGCAGTGAGCCGAGATCACACCGCTGCACTCCAGCTAGGACAACAGAGTGAGACTCTGTCTCAAAAAAAAAAAAAAAAAAAAAAAAAAGCCAATCTTACTGCATTAAGTTTTTGAGACAAAAGCTTTTTTTGTCCATATTGTGAGTTGATCAATAAGGAGACCAAAGCCTGGCTCAAATCTGTCTCTCTTTGTTGGCTTTAAGGCAGTATTTTTTATTAGAAAAGGTTTAGGAGGTGGATTTTAGGATTAGCAGGTGATAGGTGGAGGAAAGGGGAGGCCTGGAATGTTTCAGACATCTCTGTCCCACAAGAGTTGATGTATTAAGTGAGGCAGCCTAGGTAAAGTTGCCTAGGGCCTGGCACACAGGTGGTCAATAAATGTCTGTTCCCACACTCATCATTGTCTGCTCCGACCTCCATCGAGAATATGGGGTCATGACTACGGAAATCATACCGCGATAGTTGTCCACAAAAAGGTTCACTTCCGGGGCCCAGATTCTGCATATTGATATTGCGAGCCACCTGAATCTCCCAGGTCCAGCCCACATTCCTCAAAGGGGAAACCCCAGCCAAAGTGCTGAGGACACGATCTGTTTTTTAAACAAATCCCCAGGGAGGGCAGTTGCGGCCAGAGCCCCAGAGCTGACCTGGCCTTTTTTTTTACATCATGGTAAGCAGGAGGGCCATGACCTGATTTGTCTTTTAAAACTCTGGGTGGGAGACAGATGGTAGGGGAGAGGGAATTCCTCCCTTGTTCCTTTTCGATGTCTTAGAAGATGTTCATTAATTGGGGGCACAGCTCTATCCTCCCCCACACCCACTCGCTGGGCTACTAGAAGGTGCGGTCTCGAAATAGCCCACCCAACCATAAAAGTTTAGAGCCCACAAGCAGCTCAGGGACTTAGAACTGGTCCCACCCTTCCTCCGGGGACCCTCTCCTTAAGCTGCAAGCTGTGGGATGGGCTGCAAGCCCCGCCTCTCCACAACTAGCCCACCCCTTTCTTCAAAACCCCGCCTCTCCTATGAGGCCCCCGCCCCCTCGAGGCTGCATCCCCGTCCATTGGGCGGCCGGCAGGAGGCGCCAGAGCACAGCCCGCGTTTTCTAGCAGGTTGGCCCCGCCCCTCTCATAGAGACCCCGCCTCCTCGGGTCTCTCTTTCTGACTCTTGGACGCCGAGGCCCAGCTCCAGCCCGCCTCTTCTCCCCCGCCC
>NW_012101710.1:53090-54988 GCF_000951045.1 Mandrillus leucophaeus
AGCCTGGCTGTCCGCGAGGGTCCCGGACCCTCAACTCCAGGAGACTCTCGTCCCTCAGTTTCCCCGGCTGTGCCCTGGAGGGGGACGTTCGTCCGGGGAGCGCTGCAGGGGAGCTGGGCGCAGGGTTCCGCGCGCTCTCCCACCTGGGCGGGCCAGACGTCCTCCGCACACACCCCGTCCCGGTTGCAGCCGGATCCCCACTCGTGCGCCAGCTCAAAGCATTGTTTCTCGGCTATTTATGTACCATTTCCAGCCCCTTGACAAATACTGCATCCAAGATAACAGATGCTGAGCCGAGCTCCGGGGCCCCGCAGGAGGATCCTGTTGGTGGGGTTGGCAGGGCCCTGGCGGGGCTGCGGACCAGCCTGCCCTGCCCTGTCCTGTCGCCTGTCAAGTGTTTGACTAATCTGAATTGCACAGAAGAATTTGATTGCTCGTGTCCCCCGATTAACATGGGCCACCTCTTGTGCATTCCAGACAGGAACCAGTGTTGAAAGTCCCTTTTGCTGGGTGGCAAGTCAGTCCCCTCTGCAGCAGCTAGCAGGTCAGAATTAAATCTGATTGAATTGTGTTTGCATTTGAAAGCGTGGCTCAGGCGGGGGCTGTAAAGATGGGATTCATGGAAGGAGGGAGCTGGGTGTGTGAAGTCTGCGTTCGGTTTTCCCTCCTGCTGGAAATGATAATGGGTTCCACATTGTCCTGTTGGAGCAGAGAGGTCGCTCCACCCATGTCGTCAGCGCAGCACTGACCTCACTCCCTGTACTCGCCGCTGGGACTTGAGCTTGTTTTTCATCAGAAACTGGACCCTTCCTTGAGAACAAGAGAAAACATTCTCTAAGAGCAGCACCAGCCAGCGCCCCACACCCTCGCCGTTCGAGCCCTACGCTTTCCCCAAGTATTTGTGTCACAGAGGAGCGAATGGGGCAGAAGAGGCCGGTCGCGCTTCCAGAAAAACAGATCTGGTTACCCAGGGCGTGCTCCGCCCGGTCGGATTTTCCTGCGCTCCCCTTGGCCTTTTAAAAAACGAATCCATCCCATTCTCACAAACAGGCCAGGCTCCGCCTTCTGGGATTCGGAAGCGGGCAGCACTTGAACAAGTGGGCACCCTCTGGTCTGGCCGAGGGAGGATGACCGAACGGAGAGAAATGCTTTCTGAAAATCCCCAAACAGATAAGGTTTGTGTGAACAGGGACTTCTGGGGGCTTAAGAAGGACTTATTGGAAAGGAGTGAATCACGTTCTCTCTGCTTACATTTTCTCCTGTTTCATGATACTGCTAACTCTGCCTCTGCCTTCGAATCCGGCTCCAGAAACTGTGGGAAAAGTAGGGATCAGGGTAATGGGGAGAACAACACTTCTGAAGTTCAAGCTTCCAAGGCCCTGGGAGGGGACCTAGCAGTTGCATGTTTGTAATTTTCTATTTGTTTTTTATTAAAGAAGAATTATGTAAATGTCAGACCTTACAAAACCTATATCCACCCCTGGGCCCCAAATATCAACTCACTTTTCCATTGTATTTGGGGGGCCTTTTTATAATTTTTGTCTTTTTTTTTTTTTTTGAGACGGAGTCTCACTCTGTTGCCCAGACTGGAGTGCAGTGGCGTGATCTCGGCTCACTGCAGCCTCTGCCTCTGGGGTTCAAGCAATTCTCCTGCCTTAGTCTGCCAAGTAGCTAGGGTTACAGGCATCTGCTACCATGCCTGGCTAAATTTTGTATTTTTAGTGGAGTCAGGGTTTCACCATGTTGGCCAGGCTGGTCTCAAACTCCTAACCTCAAGTGATCCGCTGCCTTGGCCTCCGAAAGTGCTGAGATTATAGGCATGAACCACCATGCCCAGCCAATTTTTGTCTTTTTTGAGACGGAGTCTTGCTCTGCCACCCAGGCTGGAGTGCAGTGCT
>NW_012101710.1:55278-59934 GCF_000951045.1 Mandrillus leucophaeus
GCAATCATAGCTCACTGTAGCCTGGAACTCCTGGTCTCCAGTGGTCCTCCTGCTTCAGCCTCCCGAGTAGCTGGGACTACAGGTGCACACCATGCCCAGCTAATTTTTTATTTTTATTTTCTAGAGAGATCGGGGTCTCGTTATGTTGCCCAGGCTAGTCTTGAACTCCTGGCCTTAAGCCATTCTCCCGCCTTGGCCTTTTAAACACTTGTCTCTGCTTCATGACTTTTCTGTGATATGGGCTTTCTCCTGCCTAGAGGGGGCCTCCCCAGTTTTTGGTATCATATTTGTGTCGGCATTTAGACTTCATCTCCAGAGGCAGAGGTTTCCTGAGCCACAGCTGCCTGGTGGCAGAGGCTGTACCATCCACCACCTGAAGTTTGGCTTGGCACCCTGGGGAACTCGTTGGAAATGACCACTATGAAAAAGTGGTGGCTGACCCTCTGCCAGCGTGTGCTGCCTGGAGGCTTCCAAGCCAGGGGCGTCTGGAGAGGCGCTTGCGAGTGGGGCTGTGCAGCTCTCATGGATGGTTAATAAGGGCTGGCTGGAGAGGCTCTTTGCGGGGTTTTGTTCTGTGATTCCAAGTACTCACTTTGAAAACTGACCACAGGAGGCTGAGGTCAGATTCGAGGGCGATTTGAAGCCGCTGGTGTAGTGTGCACAGGCCAAGCCGCACGTTTGTGATGTGAGCACTGTCTGAAAATGCTTTTGTTGTACATTAAATCGAGGCCTTTGATGAGTCCGTGGGGGAAGCTGCGGCTGGCTCTGAGCTTCTTAGGATTTGACAAGGAGACTCGTTGCACCTTCCTCAGAGGAAGAGAAACAAAGGCTTTGCTCCTTTACTCCTTTATGGCCTGGCTCGATGGAACCTCAAGGCTCCATTTGCTTATGACCTGTACTGGGATGTCCGTGACACCTGTTACAGCAAGTTCACATCTTCAGAAAGCCAGGAACAATGAAAGCCTTTGCCGTGGTGAATTGTCAGCAGTGGGCTATAGGAACAGGAGAATGGCCAGCCACCCACCCCACAGGGCAGACGTCCGCGTTCAGAACCCGGTCTTGGGTGTGCGAAGCTGTCGGAAGTATTTCTGAAGAGTTCAAGGTCGTCGGAGAAAGCACAGCTGCTGGCTGACCTGGGCTAGTTCTGGAGGAAGTGAATGGTGATCTGATTTCAGGACTCATCCATGACAGCTCTGGCTGGCAGTGAGAGGCTCCAGAGAAGATGAGCGATGCCTCAGTGATATTAGAAAGAGGCCAGTTCACAGTGTCAGCTCTGGAGGCCAGGACAGTTCCACTGTTTAGTTCCCTAAGGGATAGCATGGCTCCTTTTCTTTGGGGGGGGTTCCCTGGTTGCTTTCTCTGGCCCTAGGCAGCCACCGTCTTTTACAGAAGCCTTCTGCAGTACCCGCAGCGCGACAAGTGAGTCAAGCCTGGACAGTGTCAGTCGACTGCTGCGGAGTTTAGTACTGACCCGGGTCACAGTGGCAGGCGACCTATCTGGTGTTCACTGGGACCCAGACCACTCTTTCCAGAGCTTTCCAAAAAACAGGCTTTCCTCCTGGCTCACTCATCTGCCGCCTTTGTCTTCGGTGAGAACATGAGCATGGAAGTGGGGTAGAGTAATGGAGAGATGTGTGCGCAGTTTTCCAGTATTTTCCTGCCTTGTGGTCCAGCCTCACATTTTACAAATCGGAGACCTGCCTTCCTTTTTCTCTGCCCTCCTGCCCCCACAGAGGTTCTGGAGGGAGACTGAGAAACCATCTGGAACTCCTGGCCCTGGGCACACTAAGGACATTAGAAGTGTGATTGTATGACACGCCAACGCGTCCCAGGCTGTTTTCCAGTTTCCCCAGGAGACTGCATCTCTGTGGCCTGGAGCGCCGGGCACCCGTGGCCTGTGGTGGGCGGGACGCACGCATTCCGGCCATGCCTGCACCAGCTCTAGAGGGCCCTTTGTTCCCGCTGTGCTTGTGAGGCCACTCAGTGCTGCCATCCCAGGGAGCATCTCCTTCAAGCCAGGATGGGTCTCTTGCCCGGAGGGGTAGATTCTGGGGGTTTGTGCCTGGAATGTCTGATGGTTGATTCTGTTAACTTGGCTGCGATTCGTCTGTTTTCCTGGTTCCACTGTGTTTGTGACCCATTTCCCACGTCGCAGCCTGTGGGGCAGGAGACACGGGGTTTACGGAGAGGCGAAGCTTTGCCTTCGGGCTGCCCGCTGCTCTTCTGTGGTTGTGACGGTGCTGGGGGCGGCTCCGGGTGGGGCGCTCCCTGATGCTCACTGCACACGGGCACTGCGCCCAGCACTTCCCAGAAACCCAAGCCCTGCAGTGGAGCGTGTCTTACCGTGGCGACCTCATTGTGCTTCCTAGTAATGGCTTTCCTTGAAGGGCGCTCCAGCGCCCTTTAGTCCTCTCCTCTTGACAAGTGAGTCAAGCCTGGACAGTGTCAGTCGACTGCTGCGGAGTTTAGTACTGACCCGGGTCACAGTGGCAGGCGACCTATCCTGTGTTCACTGGGACCCAGACCACTCTTTCCAGAGCTTTCCAAAAAACAGGCTTTCCTCCTGGAAAGAAAGGAGAGGACCTTTAGTCCTCTCTGTCTCTGGTGGCCCTTCAGGCTCTAGCCACATCCTCTACTCAGGTGCTCTGGTGGCAGGTCTGTGGGGCCAGGATGCCCATGGCCTGTTATGTCCATCAGGTTTTGAGATGGGGTCTTGCTCTGTTGCCCCAGCTGGAGGGCTGTGGCACGATCATAGCTCACTGCAATCTTGAACTCTGGGCTCAAGCCATCCTCCAGCCTCAGCCTTCAGAGCAGTGGGTACAGTGCACGCCACCATGCCTGGCTAATTTTTAGTTTTCTTGTAGAGTTGGAGTCTTACTATGTTTCCCAGACTGGTCTGGAACTTCCGGGCTCAAGCCATCCTCCCACCTTGGCCTTCCAAAGTGCTGGGACGACGGGCAGGAGCCACCGCCTGTGGCCTCATTTGCTCTTGGTGCTCACGATGATTGGCGCTAACCTCTCTTACTTTTTCTCCCAGGCCACGGCCTCCCCACGTCCTTTGGCTGAAGCCCCCGGTTCTCATCCATGAAGCCTCGCCCACCATGTTTTATGGGACGCACTTCATCATGTCCCCGCCCACCAAGAGCAAACTGAAGCGGCAGAGCCAGCTATTGTCCAGCATGCTGTCCCGGACGCTGACCTACAAGTACCGGGACCTGGACTCCACCTTCTCTAGCCTGGGTGCCAGTGACGATCCCGCCGAGCTCTCCACCCAGCTCTCAGCCCCTGGTGTCCTGAAGGTGTTTGGTGACAGTGTCTGCACAGGAACCCACTACAAGAGTGTCCTGGCCACCGGCACCTCCAGTGCCCGTGAGCTGGTGAAGGAGGCGCTGGAGCGGTACGCCCTGGACCCTGGGCAGGCCGGCCAGTACGTGCTGTGTGACGTGGTGGGCCAAGCCGGCGACGCCGGGCAGCGGTGGCAGGCCCAGTGCTTTCGGGTGTTTGGGGACAGTGAGAAGCCCCTCTTGATCCAGGAATTATGGAAACCCCGAGAAGGTTTATCCCGGAGGTTTGAGCTGAGGAAGAGGTCGGACGTGGAGGAGCTGGCAGCCAAGGAGGTGGACACCATCACGGCAGGTGAGGAGGGCCACAGGTTCAGGAAGAGCCGTGGGTCTGAGTGCTGAGAAGGCCAGCCAGGGGAGGGGGAGAAGGAGTGGCGCAGGGGATGCATGGGGCAGGCTTGCTCTGCAGGAGGCAGTTGGAGCCCATGTCCTGGGTGTTTGAAGGCTTCCTCTTTTGTTTTCTGAGACAGGGTCTTGCTCTGTCATTCAGGCTGGAGTGCAGCGGCACAACCAGAGCTCACTGCAGCCTTGACCTCCTGGGCTCAAGTGATCCTCCCACCTCAGCCTCCTGAGTAGCTAGGACTATAGGTGCACCACCATACCCAGCTACTTTTTTACTTTTTTTAGAGACAGGAGTCTCGCTCTTGAACTCCTGCCCTCAAGCGATCCTCCTACGTTGGCCTCCCAAAGAAGGTTTCCTCTTGAACTCACCATTTTCACCTCAGCTGTCTGGGAAGTCGTCTGTCTACATGGCAGGAGGCTGGCTGGTGTTCCTCAGAGGCTCCTGATATATTCTTGCAATATTTGAGGCCACATCTGTTCTTCTGTCTGATCAGATCATTGTCCAGCTCTCCAGCAGTCATCTCATTGACCATAGCAACCACGCATGCCTTGTTAAATACAGGGTCCCGGCAAGTCCCTTAGCACCTGCAACCTTGTCGGGGAGTTTTTGGGGCAATGAAGTGAAAAGACAATCAAGGAATCTGTCCCAGGCCAAAACCTAGGTGGCACTGCCTGGTTGCACGGTCTCCAGAGGTGACTCAGATGCACTCGGTGCACCGCGGGTCTGTGGGTGCCTGGGCGGTGGGAGGCCTTCCTGAGGAGGGCCTGGCCATGGGCAGCTGATCACTGTCTGTCTGAGGAGTGCCAAGAGCGGTGGCAGCATTGAGTGCCTGCCCCAGGGCTTGAGAGCCCCGGGGCCTGGGGCCCACCATGTCTGGTGATTTATTCAATTGGTGGAAAGAAGTTGATTATCTTAATAGATATGTGTCATAAAAAATAATTTTGGCCAGGTGTGGTGGCTCACACCTGTAAT